>NC_056731.1:1695114457-1695231957 GCF_019279795.1 Protopterus annectens
GTGAAGCTTAATCTGGAAGATGTTGTATAACGTATATGTCATGTTTTCTTCTGTTAATGATATTTACTTTTGGCATTCATTTCAGCACTTTGATAGTAGTTCTTCCTGCAATGCATTCCAAGCATTGACTTTCAAGTACAACTGGATCAGGCACTGATTTACAGACTAGACAGTGGTCACCTTTTAACAACTTCTATGAAACAGACTATAATAACAATTCCTGAAGCCTTTCTAATTAGTTTAAGTTGTCCAGCTGTACAACTTTTTATTAATAAGGAATCCTTCTACTTTTCTGTATTTTTTCTGGTATCTTTTTCAACAGCTACAAAATGTAGCACTGTGTTTATTTACGCATTGAATTTGTTAACTTGGGTAGAGCACTGATCAGTTCTTCTTTTTTAAACATCTTTTTTGGATTATCACTTGTAACAAAGCAAACTTGCATTTATATAAAATAATCAAACCATATTAACAAGTTCACATCCACAAATGTTATAGGATGTATAACAATATATGTGATGTAAAATATAAGCAACATTACATAAATTATTCAATTCCTGCTTTCTCTTAAAACTCATTCCTCCTTCAAAACATTTTTTCTGCAGGTATAGTTCACACAATTTCCATTTTTTTTCTATGCAATTTACTCCTACCCTTTTTTAAAGATCCCACTTCCTGGTCTTTTATGTCTGTTACAACATTCACTACTTCAAGTATAGCTGGTTTCGATTTTGATTTCCATTTTCTAGTAACTGTTTTTTTTGGCAGCCACCAGAATTAAACTTAACAAGGCCTTACTATTTCTAGGCAATTGAGATCCTGTATCCCAGCTCAAAAAAAATTTCCTTAGTTACAGTCACTTGTGTGCTCACCAAGAATTCCTGACAGAGTAATCAGTAGGGAATTTTTTAAGTTTTCCAACTCCTTACATTCCCAAACATGTGTTCCCAGTTGCCTCTTTCTTCCCCATCACACCTACAACATTGTCTATTTACCTGAGGAAAAATTCTTTGGAGTCTGCTTGGAGTATAAAAACACTTCCAACCAAAAATCCTAAATCTTCTAGACTTTGCTGCATACTTGAGAAAAATACATATGTCATCCCATAATTTCTTTGTCAATTGCTTATTCAATCAGTCTTCCCAATCTTTCTAACCTCTTTTGATTGATTCCTATAGTTATTTTGCAATATTTATATGCCCTATTAATTATCCCTTTTAACAGTAGATTTGACTAAAAACTCTATGAGAGGAGGTCCTTCACTTAGGATTCCCCTACCCCTTTCTCTTTGCCTATACTCTGATATCAGTCACTGATAGGGAAGGCAGTCTCTAGCCTGTAGTCCAAATGTCTTCTTGGCCTCTTCCCATTCTATTATTATTTCCTCTCTGTTTATTGACTACCAATACCTTGGTTCCTTTGCCAGTTTTCTCCAGTAAATTCCAGCCCCCTCTTGCCTATTCTCTGCACCCCTAATTGCAGTCATCCATGTCAACAAAATCTCCTTTCTCCATTCTTGTGTTGGTTTAGTTCTTAGAATAATTTCTGCTACTTTATGAATATATTATTCTGTATGACTGCTGTTATTCTCCTTAAGGATCTGAATCAAAAATCCCACTCTTTTCTTATTTCTTGTATTTCCTCCCAATTTCATCATCAGCCCATTAAACTTTGAATTTTAACTTTATGATTGTGTTATACACAGGAGCATTGACTAGGTAGCTCTAAAATATCCCTTCAAATCAGGTAATCCTAAATAACTTTGTTCTGTTAGTAGGCCCAACTTATCCCATTAGACCCTGGCCCTCTTCCCCTCCCAGATAAATTTCTTCAACTCTTTATTAAATATTATCCACAAAGTCTCCTCTGGTTGATAAAAATATTCCTGACCTGTGTATAAAACTAAAGGGATTAAAATATTTTCACTGTTTGTATTTTACTATCCAAAGTCATATACAAGAGTTTCCAATTTCTCAGTTTTTGCATTATCTTTTCCCACATATCCTCAACTGTCATAATAGAACCCTTTTTAATCCATATTCCTAAATAATTAATTTCATCCTGTCCCCATAAATATGGATATTGCTTAATGAATGTATGTGTGGATATACAGTTTACAGGTAGATCCGTTGCATTATTTTGATTAATTTCATATCCTAAAAAGATATGAATCTGTATCAGAATATACCAAATCAGGGATGTCCTTTTTCTGGTTTTATCAGCTACAAAATAATACTGTCTGTAAATAAAGTAACCTTTTCTTGATTACCATACAAATTATATCCTCGAATTTCTGAGTCCCTTATTTTCTTTGAAAATGGCTCTAAATATAAAGCAAATAACAAAGGGGAAATAGGATACCCCTGCCCGGTTCCTCTGTTCAGACATAACTTATCAGAGAAGAACTCTCACACTTTAATTTTTGCCTCTGATCCCTCATATATCTTCCTAATTAATCCTATTATTGTATCAGGGAATGCAAATCCTTCCATTGCTCTACTTATGAAATCCCAGCTTACACTATTGAATGCTTTTTCTACATCAAGACCCACCAACAGAAGTGATATTTTCTTATATTCTGCTTCCATCTGAATCATCACTATTCTATTAATGTTGTTAAATATTTGCCTGTTCTCCAAAAAAAGCACATTGCTCCATATCAATCAATTTTGCCAACATCTTTGCCATTCATTTAGCTGTTATAGACATAAACACTTTATAATCGTGGTTTAAAATTAAAATGTGCCTATATGAAGCTTGGTCCGATGGGTCTTTATCATCTTTAGGTATTCCAGCCACCACATCTTTCTACCAAGATGTTGGTGCTTCCCCTCCTTTTAAAATACTGTTAAGCAAATCCTTCCAGATGTTTATCACTTTCTACCCCCCTAGTTTCCAGCCTTCCACAGGATTACCATCTATTCTTGAAGACTTTCCTGCAGACTGATTGCATGTCACCATTTTTATTTTATCTCCTCTTATCTCAATCATTAATTGTTAAACCTTATCTTTCTCTAACCTTGGCATACTTAAGTCATCCATAAATATTTCCATTTGTGTTCATTCTTGATTTCCACATTTCTCTGCTTTATACAAATTTTCATAACATTTCTGAAATATCTCTAATATTTCTCCAGGATTTCTGGTTATTTTCTTTTGTTTTAGGCTCCCTATCTTTGGCAACAACCCTTTCTACTTTCTGTTGCATAAGCCATTGTGCTAAAAGTTTTTGTGCTCTGGAGTTACTAGCAAGAAATAGTTGCTTAACAGCAATCTTTCTAAACTCATGCATATTTTCCAGAGACTCTTATTTTCTCTTTAGCACTCTGCAGTTCTCCTCTTCTTCTTCTTTGACATTCCTGTTATTCTTCAATTCTTTAACCTTTGTCGGCCCCTCTAAATAATTTCTTTTACTTCTTAACCATATCTCTTTTTATTTTATTTCTACCCTATTTTTAAACTCCAGATTCATTTTATCCCACTTGCTAGATAACCCCTGAAGAAATACTACTTTCATAGTAGCAATCACAGTATTAGAAATGATGGCGACTTCGTTTACTTCTTACCTTTTCAAATCTACTAGTACTTGATCTGTTCATGTTCATAAGTGCTCTTCAGTTTCTTTTGCATTTTACTTTTTTGAACCTCCTTGTAGCTAGATAAATTTACCCGAACTTGACATATGGAGACATATTCTATATTTCCATGTGTTAATCTTGTCTGCTATGTTAAAAAATGGTGAACTGTAAATAATGTTCTTAACATTTATTTTCTTTGTAGTTTTTGCAATTTTGTAATTTAGAATTCCCTTGCTATCTTTGTATGAAGAACTTTTCCCCTCCGAGTCTCCACTGTAAAGGGGTTAATGCCCAGTCAGACTTTTATGGTAAAAAATAAATAAATAAATAAATAAATTTCTAATTTCCGAATAACTCTTGAATAATTTCCACTACTCATTTCTTAAATTTCTCTCTTTTTAACAGGTAGGTGGGGAAGTGCCAGTGTTTCATCTGCACGCCATTATCCTGCATTTTTACCTTAGTTGGTATGGGGGCATGATCTGAAATAGTGGATTAGTATCAAAGCTTTAAATTAGATGTACATGTTCCCATGAAATATAATTTCTATCTAATCTAACCCAGTTATTGTACCTTAGGGAATAATATACTAATTCTCTCTGAGTTCCTACTACTGAATTTATGTCTTCAATACCAAATCTTTTATACATGTCTTCAGAAATCAATCCTGTTTTGTTATATTTTACTTTCTAGGTCCCCCAGATGTATCCTCACTGTTGCAAATGACTTCCAGTCCCCACCTACAAGTAATATTCCCTGATGAAAGCTGATCATTTCTCTCTAACTTTTCTTAAGCGCCATAATAGCAGTTTTAGGTGGAATATAAATACATGCCAGTGTAATCCTCCTCCCTTGCTAGTGGCCCCTTACTACCACAAATCTACCATTATTATCTTTTTTTTTTTCTCTTCTGTCACTATTGGAGCTCCTCTAGCAATTAGTATAAGTACTCCCCTTTTCTTTTGCCCCTGATATTCTGCTGAATTTTCATCCTGAAAGTATTTCTTTATGAAATTCACATGCTCACTTATTTTCAAATGTGTCTCCTGTAGCATTATTAGTTGCACTCCATATTTCTTAATATAATTCAGTACTCTTACCTTTTAATCTATACCTGTGAGGCCATTCACATTCCAAAATAATATGGATAGTGCAACCATTATGAAAAGATGTTATTATTACCACCCATTATATATGACAGCTTTTTTAAATGTCTTTTTCCAGCTTTTGTGTTGCATGCACCCTCTAACGTTTGGCAGGTTGATCTTTTATACAGGTGTTTTTTTTTATCTCCATTTGAACCAATTCATATTTTACAAGACTTTTTGTATTAATGAAAAATAAACACCCCCCATAACCTATTAACTTAAAACAAACATATTAAACTATGTTCATCTTCAAATAATGAAGTTTAACCATCTTGACAGGAACAATTGTCTCAGATCAACAGCTACACCCACAGAAATTACCCAACTTAAAATTAAGGTTATCCATTCTAAGGACCATGCTCCTACTTACACTAATTGCTGTCTGTTCTTGTCTTATCTTTAATCCTCTCCCAGATGTAAAAAAATGCTTGAGTACTTTCAGAAAACATTAACTTTTAGTCTTAAAAAGTGCACTGGCTATCATTAAATAAAAGAAAAGTATGCACTGTTCCAGTAAATGCATTAAAGTATGTACCAAGAAAGCTGCTATCTCATATTCACTTCCAATAATTTCAGACTTTATTTTTACTAAGCTACTTGCCCTTGTACCTTTTTATTTTATGTTTCTCTCAGCAGATAATGCCCCAACCTGTCCAGATTTAGGGCTTGCCCCTGTAGTCAGCTCATCTCCATGGAAACATAACAACAAAATATGCAGCTGCCCTCAGCTACAGAATTCTCAACTTGAACTTGTCATTAATTTGCTAAAGGAAAACTTTTCATTACATTTACAGTCTTCTATTATTTTTAAGCCCACTTGCTTGCACAAAAACTTGAAATGAGGTTAAGCCAAGAACATTAATCCAGACATTAATCCATGTAAAAGTAAGAGAAAGTATATCAGCTCTACAGACATTATAATCTGTGCACTTTTTCTCCCCCACCCGCAGTCCAACAATCCAAAATTTCAGCATATTAACTTAAGCATGATTTTGTCCAGCTTTTTTTCTCTTTTTACATTGTAATGCTTACATTATTTAAAGCTAAAAAAAGAAAAAAAACTTGCTTGTTTTAGTTTCTTTATCACATACAATAATCACTGAGATGCTTTACTATATAACATGCAGTTTATATCATGAAATGCTGTATAAAAATATTAAGAACAAAAATAGTTTTCTTTTTTTCATATTAGTGTCATTCGAAACATTAATGACATAAAGTGGGTATACGCCTTTCAGTCCTCCACAAGTTTAACAAAGTCAAAAAGTCCAATCTTTCTCACCCACTTTTTCTTCTAAAGCCCTACTTCACAAATGCTATTGATGCTTTGTAGTCTCACATCTTTTCACTAATTTTAGTGCTGCTGGTCTTCTTCCTGTTCATTTCCATCTTCCAACCTCCAGTTCAAGTCCAAGGTACTCCTGAGTCTTCTAGTCAACCCCTATGCATTGTTCTGTCTCTCAAGAATTTTCCTGTGGAACACTGGGAAATATTTCACTGGCAGAGTCTCTCTAAGAGCTTTGTATCATAAAAATAAGAAGCAGTGTCCTTGTTTGTTTGATGGCTCACTTTTTGTTGGACAAACTTTTGTATTTCCTCCTTAGCCTGTTCTGCATCAAAAATTACTTTAATCCTTCAGGAAAAAAGTGCTCTAAAGACAGCTGGATACAGCAGCTTGAATCTCTCACCTGCCTCTTGACATTTCCTGATTGCTTGGGATAAATATGTTCTCTTTCTGATGGCATGATTTCATCTTTACTAATACAGATCTTGGTTGCTTTGTCATGGCCAGATTTGGAGTATACACATGATATGCCTTTCAGTTATCAGATCCTGTTGTGGAATATCAGTCCAGTTACTTTCATAAAATTAATACATTCTGTTCCTTGCAATTTCTGTAGTACAGCAGAAAATTTCAGGTTTTCCCTGCACCCTGTTGTCCTCTAACTCTACCATTTTTTAAACGGCTCTTCTTGAGAAGTCTCAAACTCAGCCAGCCTTTTCCTTATTTTGACATCTGATTTTTGCATTTTTATCAGTTCATCTGAATAGCTGTTTAAGGCTTCTTCCATTTTTCCCAGCCTTTCATTATATGAGATTATATACTCCTTCAATGTTTAGTTAATAATCAGCTCTTAGCTCATTTAATTTATTTTCCTCTAGATTACTGCAAGCTATCTCTTGTAACAAAAAAGGAGCTTGAACTGCTTTTTGCTGAACAGCTACAGGATTCTTTCCATTCAGTGTTTTTGCTTCATCTTTTTAGTTGGTTTTCCTTTAGGTTCTCTAAATTTCTTCTTTGCTGACATCCAGGCAGTGTATTTACTAGCCAGTAACTAAATGTATTAAAACTGGTAGAGTTACTGGCCCTTATCTCTCAGTTTCTTTTTTTCACACTATGAGTGCTGAAATTAAGCTATTAATCAGTGTGTAGCCATATTGGAAATCTTAAAACAGTTCTTCTTGAGCAATCTCATACTCATCCAGACTTTTCTTCATTTTAAGGTCTGATTTTTGCAGTTTTATCAGTTCATCTGAATAGCTATTTAAAGTTGCATGCATTTTTTCAGCCTTTTGTTATTTGAGTGGATATACTTCTTCAATATTTAATTTATTTTAATCAGCTCTGTGCACATTGATTTATTTTTTCTTTGTGATTACTGTACATCATCTCTTGTACCAAAGTTGAAGCTTGAACTGCTTTTTCTGAAAAGCTGCAAGATGTTTCCCAGTCTGCGTTTTCTATTCACCTTTTCTACTTGGTTTTCTTTCAGTTTCTTATTTGCTGGTATCCAGGCAGTGTACTTACTAGCCAGTAACTGAGTTTTACTAAAACTGGCAGAATTACTAGTCCTTATCACTTAGTTTCTTTTTTCATGCTAGTAGAGCTGAATTTAAGCTGTTGATCAGTGTGCAGCCATCTTGAAAATCACACACAACCACACTATTGATCCATAATAGCAAAGAAACACTACAACAAATATCTTTATTATGTTTAGTGATTCCCAATGGCTCTGCATGTTGTACAGTTGCATTTAATGTCAGAAAAATTCAAAGGTTATGGTTCTAGCCCACACCAAGCAATTGGATTTGTATTCAGATATACTGATGCTGTAGTGTAGTATAAGGGGATGTTGCCTTTCTAAGGTGCTGTCCTTCAGAACAGACATTAAGTAATGGCCCCATTTGCCTGAGTTGAATGCAGTCCAGAGGCATGTTGATGATTTCATGACATTTGTGAGTTTCTTAGCTGTCCTGGCCAAATTTACCATGGTCAGTATGCATACTACCGCAGGTCTTTCCTCTTGAACAAGGGCCCTAGGACCAGTCTGTGGCATGAACCCAGTCAAGAAATTAATAATTTTTTGAGCTATGTCTTCTCATGTTGACATGCAGAGATACTGAGAGACAGAGTAAAATGTAAATACAGCAATAAAAGATGGACCTGAATATAGCTGGTGTACATTCTTTGCTGATGAATTCCAGCAGGAGAACTAAATGTATAATTTGGGAGCTGAATATAACAGCTTTTGGAGTAATACAGTTATAAAATGTTTGGCACATCACCTTAAGATAATTTTATGTGCATACGTCATAGAATCAGTGAAATACTTGATCAACAAATTAATAAATATATTAACAAATGTCTAAAGGGAGCTGGAATATGGTAATAAAGAATGGGTCTGAATGTAGCTTGAACAATCTTGAATCCCTTTGTTGATGATTATTTCTCAAGACAACATCCCATCATGGGAACTGAATATGATGTTTTGTGCAGCTCTGCAGCTGTAACATTTTGCAGGTACCCCATCTTTAGACAAAAAGAATGTGTGTGTGTGTGTGTGTGTGTGTGTGTGTGTGTGTGTGTGTGTGTGTGTGTGTGTGTGTGTGAGAGAGAGAGAGAGAGAGAGAGAGAGAGAGATCCAGGCTGACAGAAGTCTAATATGATGGACTTTTTCTCTTTTTTCCCAGTAATTAACTACTTTTTTCTGTTTTTATGTTGGTTTCACTTCCTATGTTTTTATTTATCTTTTTTTCTCAGGACCAGGTCAGAAGAAGAATATGGCATTCAGTTAATTTGTCTCATGCCTTATAATACACTAGGTGTATGTTCTCATCTGCCAATATACCTTGTCATGTCTATCTCATTACTTATACTGTACAGTTGATAACTTTATTTTCCGCTGAAGTAAATTTCACTCTAGGCAGGAAAAAAAAATCTAGTATGATGTGCAAATGAGCTTGCTAGATGCTATGAAACACAGATCAGGGAAGTACCAAAAATAGAGCAATGTATCACTACTTAACTAGGCCACATTGGTGCAACGGTTAGCATTGTCACCTCACAGCAAGAGGTTCTCCCGTTCAATTCTCAGCTGGAGCGCCTTCTGTGTGGAGTCTGCATGTCCTCCCCATGGTCGAGTGATGTTAAAGACATGCAGGTAGATGTAAGCGTGAATGGGTGTACCTTCTTTGAAGGTTGGGTGTCGGGCTGGCAACTCGGCACCGTAAAAATCCACTGCCAATCATTAGTAGACTGGAGTTCCGCTGTGGCAACCCCTAACCAGGAAAAGCTGAAAGTTATCACCAGGGGCGGCTTATGCTATTGGGCAGCAGGATTGCAGCTCCCCCCAAGCTGTAAGAAAAATAAAACAAAGAAAAAAAGAAATATAAAAGAAAAAAAGAAATATAAAACAATCACGAGTCCCGGAACTCGCGCATGTGCACTCGCTGCATTTCCCGAGTACGGACTGCTGCTGAACCAGTCCAGAGAATGCGCACAGAATCCAGACTGCTAGTGAGATAGTCTGGATTAGGAAGACAGCCTGCAACAGCAAAGATCCCAGAAGTCTATGCAGTTACAACTGCATAGACCGGAAGGGGATCGGACTGCAACATCGGCAGGCTGGGTAGGAGCTTGCTCCTCTCGTGGGCTTGCTCGGAAAGATCTGCTCTCACAGACTTTTGAAGCAGGGCAGGTATAGTGCTCTTATGGATGGACTTTATTTGAAGCAGGAATCCAAGCAGGGCAGGAATAGTGCTCTTATGGATGTGGACTTTGGATTATTTGAAGCATCTCAGCTGTTATAGATGGACTTTGGATTACTTTCAGGTAAGCTGAAGCAGGAGGAATCCCAGTGGGAGTGTGTGTGTGTGTGTGTGTGTGTGTGTGTGTGTGTGTGTGTGTGTGTGTGTGTGTGTGTGTGTGTGTGTGTGTGTGCGTGTGTGTGCGCGTGCGTGTGTGTGTGTTTGTGTGCATATGTGTGTGTAAGTAAAATGCCACAGTTAAATAAACCTGGTGGCTAGAGAGAACTCAGGAAGACTCAAACCCTGTACCTTAGAAGTAGGTAGCAAGAGCTTGAATTCCCTACCTACCACCACTTGTGAAATTTTTGCCTCATATTTCTGTTCTCTTCTATTCCTCATACAATCTGTGGTTTTCTGGGTTTTGAATTCACTAAATAATGACAGGCATTTGAATTTCAGACTTCATATTCTTCAGAAAGTACATGGTAACACAAAACCTTTTATTCTAGCAATTTTCTGTTTATAAGATTAATATTTGAAATGTGTCCTTATTTTTGGGACTGTATTCCACCATTATTGGCTTTGTCCAGGTTTTTTGTGCTGAGAGGTTGAGAGCTATGGTAAGAACTGAGTTCAGTGAATATGCTTGGGGGCTGTATTCCCCAATTATTGGCTTTGTCTAGGTGTTTTGCGCTACGAGGTTGAGAGCTATTGTGAGAACTGAATTCACTAAATGATAGCCATTTAAGTTTCAGTCTACCTGTTTTTCAAGAAACAGCTGATTTGGCATAGTGGTATGTTGCTCTGACAGTAGTGCACAGGGTCCTGAGTTCAAGACTTGGCAGTGAAATGCATGGTGATAACACAGCATTTAATTCTAGCAACTTTCCAAGATTATACAAGTAATGTTTAAAATGTGTCCCTAGTTTTAAGCTTTTGTCCCCCCCCCTCAATAAATTTTGGCTTTTTTCAGATTTCTTGTGCTTCAAAGTTGAGAGATACAGTTGAGTGTTGAGTGAATTTTACAAGGAGCTGAGAGCTTGAAGAGAAGTTCAGTGCTGCTTGCATTGTTAATAGCACAACAGGTAGTGTACTTGCTTTGGATGCAGAAGGGTGTGGGTTCTACTCCCACAGTATATAGATGCATTGCTGATAAAGTACTGCAGAGATTGTGCATATTTACTGATACTGGTGGACTGTAGAAGATTGAGTAGACTTTTATGATGGAAATATTCTGAAATGGGCAGTTTTGTCATTATTGGTGCATGCATTTTGTTTCATTGTTTACAGGAAAAATGTTCAAAACAATACATTTAAAATGCCCTCTAACAACTGTACTGTATTATACAAGAAATATAATTTAATACAATCAGGAAGGTGTATCAGAGAACACATGTATATTTCCTGTGCAAGGAGCCTATGATTTGAAAACAGCCCAAAGTTAATCTTTGTCTGCCACTGGCCAGATAATTTTCTTTGAATGTGGGTTTCAATGCTGTTTCAATGAATGTGAGTTCCAAGGACAGAGAAGTTTTAATGCTAAGTCTATTTTCATTGTTTGACTGCATTGCTTTGTTTAGCAGATGTATATTAGTGTTTGTGCTGTAAAATGTAAAATAAAATGTTTAAATGGAATCCAAATCATCGTAGAAGTAAAGCAGTATGCACATTACAGTGTTTATGGTAAATGGGGTGAAATAGTCAAGTAATGGGACATTGGAATAGCTGCAGGGGGGAGGCCCCATTCGACCGTGATTTTGTGAGGGGGAAAGGGCAGCAAACTCAGACAGCCCCAGCTGAATTATACCTCTTAACTGTCCAGATTTTTGCAGACTGAATAGATTTTTGCTTCTTATTTTTGGTTTGTTCCTCATACAATTTGTGGTTTTCTGGCAAATCATTTAGGAATGAAGTCACTAAATAATGACAGACGTTTGAGTTTCAGACTTCATACTCTTTGGAAAAATGAATGTTAAAGCAAGACCTGTTATTCTGTCAACTAAGTTTATACAAGAGCGATTTTTAGTACTGTTTGTATGTTCCCCTAATATATTTGGCCTTGCCCAGATTTCCAGCGTTAAGAGGTTGAGGGGTATGCGCAAATAAATCACTTTATAGAATTAGGTATATCCAAACCTCTTAGCTACCCCCAATTTTGGCTCAAAATGTTGCTCTCCCCCTAATAATCCCTCTGCAAAATTGTAAATTTGGAAGAAAATGTGGAGAGTTTACAATGAATAAATAACTGTAATGATCAGAGTCATAAATTACTTTTAATTTCAGAAATGCATGTAGATTCTCGTATTTTGTCAGCTGCTCAAGTTAACAGTACTAATATTAAAAAGTGTTCCTTCTTTGACAGGTTCCCAGCTGTATTGTGTGGCTATTTTATATTTTTGTATCACATTTTTGGTCTGTTTTTCATAAAATTGTGGTTTTCTTTGCAAATTAGTGGAAATCATTAAAGACTGAAGTTAGAAAATAATGACAGACATTTGAGTTTCAGATTTCATACCCTTCAGAAAATTCACACTAATGCAAGACCTACTATTCTATTATCTTTCTAAGTTTATAAGAGCAATATTTAAAAATTGTCTTTATTTTTGTGCCTTTGTCCCACTTCTGTTTATGGGTTTGTCCAGATTTCTTGCTCTGAGGCTGAGAGGTATGAGAAATGTGTCAGGGCCATCACCGTCAGCCAGAGACATTTCAAATTGTGACATACTTGTTGCACCCCACTTCCCCACATAGTGACTCTGGATGTGTCCAAGCAAGGCAAGGAGCAGTTATGTAGTGTAAGTGTGCAGAGTACCCCCCCCCCATCCAAGGTAGACACAAGTACTACAGTGGCTTTTCATCTGTCCTTGATTTTATAGAATGTTCTGGTTTTCTGTCATATTTTTATACTGTTGATTTATGCTGCTTCTTATTCAGAAAATGCATGTTGTTGCAGTGCTTACTGCTCTGTGTTTAAGTAGCAATGCTTTAATGACAATCAGGTAAGCTTGTCTGAGACTGTAAGATGCAAGTAAGCTTTAATAAGCATACTGTTAAAGAATTACCAACATTGAAAGCCTTTTGTTGTTGCCATGCAGAGAATATTTATATAACTAGATAGCGTATAAGCCTTAGGTATTGAAATGCATATGACAGTATTTGTAATAAAGGACAGGATTACAATATTTTCAGAAGCTCATTACATTTGTTGGAGACTTGCAGTCATCTTTTCAGGCTTTACCTGTAAACTTAACAGAATGCCAGTCTATCATGTGTGGTCCATAAACTCTGCAGTAATCCTTTAAGCAATTTATCTTGAGCTTGTTTCTTGTTTGCTGTTTATTTTTTACTTTGATCATGTTTTCCCCATGAAACAAGTAGATAGTTGTTGTCAGGCAGCAGGTCTTTTTTGGATAAGAAACATTTTTACAAGTGGGGGTATCACAGAGATTGCTATTTTCAGCATGTTACTATTGGTACTTTTATAAAGCTGAATATAAATTATAATTAGAACTGCAGTGCAAGGAGAAGTAGTTTGATTTGAGTGCTGCTTGTTATTTTATACTTGATTTTGACTGGCATTCCAGTAATGTATTTAAAAAGTAATTTATTTTTTCATGCCTCAAAACCTTTTTGTTTCCATCTAGATATTAAGTAAGCTGTCATGTATTGAAATATTTTTTTTGTTCTACACTTCATTTTGTCTTGATTGGACTCTCATAATGATGGTTTGGCACCTAGGGCAGAGTATTTAATTAAAATCCCAGTTTTTGTGGTTTTGAGTATAGCTCCACCCCATTCTAGTTGGTCACACCCCTTTCCATTGGCCCCACCCATTCAGCTGTATCCTGCAGCCAGCCTTTGATTTGAAGTCACCAGCCACCACTGGTTATCACTACTTAGGAAAACTTAATAGTCTCAGTAAGTATGATGAAAAAAATCATATAAGTCTGCTTTATGTCTGTTTAAATGATGACAACCCCAGAAGGGTATTACAATTCTTGAAGTCTAGTATCTGGAAGCAGCCATTCTAAGAATGGCACAGACTACATAAACACCAGATATTGTGCATGGATCACTATGTCAATAAGTGACAAGTTGCTCACCGATGGTTTATCCAGTGATATGTGTTGGTTGTTTAAGAAATGTCAGGATACACCATCATTTTACTTATATGGGTATCTTTTATTATGTACAGCATGGTGGCTCAATAGAAATTATGTTAATACACTAGTTACCTTGAACACACTGTCCATAGGCTGAGAAATGCAATGCAGTATATTGTGGGATACATACACTCTTAAAATTACAATACCATGAAATTATCTTAAAATGGTAATACCTATAGTGTATATATATATATATATATATGTATATATATATATATATATATATATATATATATATACACACACACACACACACACGTGTATATATATATATATAGATATATATTATATATATATATATATATATATTAATATATATATATACATATATATGTAAATATATATATATATATATATATATATATATATATATATATATATATATGTGTACATGTGTGTCTTTGTGGACTTAGACAAAGCATATGACAGGGTGCCTAGAGAGGAGTTGTGGTATTGTATGAAGAAGTCGGGAGTGGAAGAGAAGTATGTAAGAGTGAAACAGGATATGTACAAGGGTAGTGTGACAATGGTTAGATCTGCAGTGGGAGTGACAGATGCATTTAAGGTGGAGGTGGGATTACATCAAGGATCAGCTCTGAGCCCTTAATTATTTGCAGTGGTGATGAACAGGTTGACAGACCAGATCAGACAGGAGTTCCAGTGGACTATGATGTTTGCAGATGACATTGTGATATGTAGTGAGAGTAGGGAACAGGTGGAGGAGACCTTGTAGAGGTGGAGATATGCTCTAGAGAGAAGAGGAATGAAGGTCAGCAGGACTAAGACAGAATATATGTGCGTGAGTGAGAGGGAGGATAGAGGAATGGTGAGGATGCAGGGAGTAGAGTTGGCGAAGGTGGATGAGTTTAAATACTTGGGATCAACAGTTTAGAGTAATGGCGAGTGTGGAAGAGAGGTAAAGAAGAGAGTACAGGCAGGGTGGAGTGGGTGGAGAAGAGTGTCAGGAGTGATTTGTAACAGACGAGTACCAGTAAGAGTGAAAGGGAAGGTCTACAAGAAGATAGTGAGGCCAGCTATGTTATATGGGTTGGAGACAGTGGCACTGACAAAAAGGCAGGAGTCAGAGCTGGATGTGGCAAAGTTAAAGATGTTAAGATTTGCACTGGGTGTGATGAAGGTAGACAGGATTAGGAATAAGTATATTAGAGGATCAGCCCAGGTTGGACGGTTTGGAGACCAAGCCAGAGAGGCGAGATTGCATTGGTTTGGACATGTGCTGAGGAGGGATGCTGGGTATATTGGGAATGGATGCTAAGGATGAAGCTCCCAGGTAAGAGGAAAAGAGGAAGGCCTAAGATAAGGTTTTTGGATGTGGTGAGAGAGGACATGCAGGTGGTTGGTGTGGCAGAGCAAGATGCAGAGGACAGGAAGAAATGTTAACAGATGATCTGCTGTGGTGACCCTTAATGGGAACAGCTGAAAGAAAAAGAAGTATATATACTCACAATACATTTTTTAAATTAGAAATTATGTAGGTGCAGAACCAATGCATCATACATTCAAGACCGCAGACCAATCCTACAAATGCATATTGTTAAGAAATGCAAGCAATCTGATTATTTACAAAATATTTGGAAATGTATTACTAACAAGAAATTGTATGGCTACTCATCTCTCTCCCTAATACAGCCATGGTAATGATTAGATATTTTGATTTCACAACCTCTCCTGGCCATTCAAGTATTATCAGAACTGGAACTACGCGTGGAATTTGATCCTGTGTAAGGAAGATTTTCAAGAATATTATTAGAATAAGCATTGGCATTTTCCATACCTCTCAACCTTATATCTCCAGAATGTGGAACACTACCTCTCGTAATGTGGAACAAATGGGCAAAATGTGGAACACTTACTAACAGCTTCATTTATTAAGCTTACAGGATGGTTAAAATATGTTATTTATGCTTACAAAGTGTTATTTTGATGATTTAATAATGCAGTATTTTTTATCATGGATATCACTTAAAAAATCTGAATGAGAGAAAAAAATCCTTCTAATGTGAAATTGGAAGGAACGTGGACTTTCTAAAACTCAAAATGAGGACTATTCCTCCTAATAAACACCCATGATACATGAAAACAGTAATTGTCTACAACTACGAGGTAGTTTTTGCTTCAAATGCACACAACTCAGCAGCTTATTTTTATGAAGGACCATATATTAATGGCGTTGACATTAATGTCTTTCATCTTTTTAATGGTTTATGCATAATGCAGAAGTGATACTTTGATACTGGATTTGCAATGTCTTGACTGATGTTTTTCCAACACATTGACATTTTGGCTCTTTCTTGATATTTCGGGAGACCCTGATGGTCTTTGAGTATTTGGCATAGCACGTCTGCTCACTGAGATTTGTGTAGTATAATTTTGCCATGCAAAGAAAAAATGAATGTATGGATAAAGCCAATCTTTATAAAAACACAGTTCCAAATCACAATAAAGGAAAGGACAGCACGGCTAAAAACACAAAACATTTATTCTATAAGCACTTTCATGCCCTTACTAGTGCTTCATCAGACCACATATACCCCATAAGAATCAAGCCATATATACAATGGTAATCACAAATCAACATTAATCAGTACCAAGTACTTTTATTCCTTCAGTTAAGTGGGACATTTGTCATACTGTTTTAGATGTAAAATTGTTTGCCAGAAATGTTATGCTAAAGTGCATTAATCCACAAAATCCAAGTATTGCAGGCACTGCTGAGTTTAAGAAGAAGAGTACTTTTGTTACCCCTTACATCTGCTTTTAGAAACTTTCTCTAAAATTTGTGAAAAGGATGTTATGAGCTTGTCGATGGGTACACAATGTAATAAACGATTCTTCAATTTGCAGCAGAGCATGCTGCCATTAGAGAACTGCAGGAGCTTGAAGATATCTACATTCATCCAACAGACAAAGGAGGGGCAATCATAATCACAGACAGTTGTTTTTATTTTAATAGCATGAATGAAGTTTTGAATGTTAATAATGTATATACGCTGATTCAAAAGTATCAGATAGTGTTATTAAACAGGTCCATGAGTGTATTTATGATCTGTTAATGTGAAGGCTGATTTCTAATGACACATAAATTGTTGATAGTTGATCATCCCTTAGTTCTGGTGTTACATGGGATGCCCAAGATCCATAAGGATCCTCTGAAGCCACCAATGTGGCCGATAGTCTCTGGCTGTGGATGGCTAACTGAGCCTCTCTCTGTGTATGTAGAGAGAAAGCTACAACCAGTCCTGGAAGGAGTGCCCAGAGTATTAAAAGACACCAAACAGTTTTCACAAACTTTACATCAATGTGAATACTGACAGAGAGGTTAATGGTTGTTTGATGGTGACATTGGTTGTCTGTTCTAGGGATTGAGTCAATCAGATCATTCCTCTCACATAACAATGAATATTCTAACAGACAGGTCAATGTGATTTGTATGCTTCTGGAGGTGATACTTGAGAACAATGTGTTTCTGTTCGTTAACAAGTACTTCCTACAAGGGTTAGGGGTAACTATGGGAACCGTATGCACCGATACCTATGCCAGTATGGTACTTGCTGATTGGGAGAAGGCATAAGTGTTGGAAGGTAACATATTTTCTCAACATATTAAATTTTATAAGAGATTTGTTGACAACATAGTCATGTTAGATGACTTTATCCAAAAAAAACAGCTGTGAGGCAGTTAACCAGTTCTCAGTCACAAAATCAAATCCAAAATGAAAAAGAAAACTGGAAACACTCTAAAACAACAAATGTTTAATCCAAGTTCAAGTTCGCAAGTAAACACTTTCACCTTCATGGCTTTTTCAGGTGAAATAAATACTATCAATTAAACAACTTAACTTAAATACATTTTAAAAAGTCACATGACTCTAATTACACCTTCTGATGCAGCATATTTAAATAAGGCTTTAAAGTAAAACTGTCATTAAGACCAGGTGGTACAAACGCTCTCATTCTTAAAATCCATCTCATCTCTTCATTTTCAGTTAAACGTTTTATATTCCCACCCCGCAATGGTCTATAAATTACTTTTAAAATCATAAACTTAAAACTATGTTGATCACGTTTCTCTATAATGTGTTTACTAAGAGCATTTGTAATTACTCTATGTCTAATATCACTGAGATGACAGGCTATACGCTCTTTAAATTTCCTGTTTGTCATGCCCACATAAAAAGCATCACAGATTTCACACTTAGCTAGGTGTATTAAATTGCTTGTGTTGCAATTTCCATATGCATGTAAAACAAACTCTCTACCAGTCATGGGATGTGTAATGGATTTCTCTGTGAACATATGCTTGCAGTAAACACAATTCCCACATTTAAATGTACCTTGTTTCACATGTCCTACCTTAAAAAATTCCTTGGGTTGCTCCTTATAACATATTATCTGTTTCAAAGCGTTCTTTCTTTTGTATCCGAAAGCTGATGGATCCCCTACTATTTCCTTTAATGCTGGGACGTCCCTTAAAATTGACCAGTGTTGCCTAATAATATTTTTACTGCTTCAGTGTTCCTGTTATAGGTAAGCATACACCTCATTTTATTTCCTTGCGGTCCTGCTCTAGCTCTATCCTGACTCACACTACCAAAATAGGGCTGAAGCCCTCTGCTTAGTCTTTGCTGTTGTATGCTCCTATTAGCAACACGGACTTCAGACTCTGGGTAACCCCTATTTAAAAAGTTAGAGACCACAACATCGAATTGTTCAGACATCCTAGCATGTGCAGTATTTAGTCTAACTACTCATTGCATCTGATTTTTTATTATTTTTCCAAACATAAATGGAGGATGCATGCTATTAGAGTCATGTGACTTTTTAAAATGTATTTAAGTTATGTTGTTTAATTGATAGTATTTATTTCACCTGAAGAAGCCTTGAAGGTGAAAGTGTTTACTTGCAAACTTGAACTTGGATTAAACATTTGTTGTTTTAGAGTGTTTCCAGTTTTCTTTTTCTTTTTGGATGTTAGATGACTTTGTAGAGGCGACTACACCTTCTCTAAAGTTTATGGCCAGTTTTTCAGAACAAGAAATTGGCTTTCTGGATGACATAATAACTAAAACAGCAGACTTTCATTTTACCACAAGTGTATATATGAAACCCTGCAGGAGGAATGGTATTCCTCATAGAAATAGCATGCATCTAGAGCATATGTATAAGAATATTTTAAAGGGGCAGTGTATGTAATTATCCAGACTAAATAGTGATGACAGAGGTTTTGATGAAGCAGTTACTGAGCTGTGCAGAGATTTTATTAAAACGGGCTACTCATGGAAGGAAGTAGACACCTTGATTGGTGAGGTGTATGGTAATACAGGGAGTAGATGAAAGTCTTATTTTTCCACTGATGTTGAAGTTGAATGAACAGCGGATAATACACAGGAAGTTAGTTTTGATAACATCAAAAGTGTTGGGGTGTCCCTGTCTTATTCTAGTGACACCAATACAGTATGCGAGATTATCAAAAGGAATTGGTCTATCCTAACAGAAGATGATAGAATTAGACAAATCATGGGTGATAAGCCAAGATTCCTTTTTTAAGAATAGGAAGTCCCTTAAACATCTGTTGTGTTATAGGGGTAATAACATCCCAAGAAGTTTATCAGAGTGCATACGAACTTTCCCCTGCAGATCATGTACAGCTTGCACATTTATAGCTTCTGAACACACTTTTTCCACCCCACTACAGGGAAATGTTATACCCCTGGTTTGTGTGCAAATTATTGCAATAGGAATCTTGTCTACTTAGCGATTTGCACTGAGTATCCATGCTTCTATGTAGGCAAGACCAACATTTAATTGAGAGAAAGGACCAGTGAGCACGTATTAGATATATGGAAGTTAAAGAGTACAAATGCTTTAACTAAGCATGCCAATCTTTATGTTCCTATATATTCTTTTAAATTTATGGGAATTCAGTTGTTGCATGAAAATCTTAGACTAGGGGATATTGAAAATAGAAATTAAAATGAGTTGATATGGATAATTTTATTACAGGCTGATAAAGGATACTGTCTGGTGTGTCCCTTTAAAACCAGTTTTGAAAGCCAGGCCCATAGTTTAATTAATTGACTGACTGGTACTGATTAATGTATATATGTGATTACCATTGTATATAAGATTTGATTGTGGTCTGATGAAGCGCCAATAAGGGCATGAAAGTGCTTACCAAATAAACGTTGTTTCTGTTTTTAGATGTGCTGTCCTTTCCTTTATTGTGATTTGGAACTGTATAATTCTGCTAAAAACAAGGTGATCATGCCCTGATAACTGCACTCTGCATGTATAGCACTTGTGCATAATCGGCTTGGACTGTGTTCAGAGATTTGACCATCCATTTCACACATGTTGTATAACTGTGTGCAACTCCTTGTCAATTTGGGTTGCCTGCTTAAGCTTGTCAAGTGTCTTTGTAATAACTGATGTGGCCATCATTATGCTATATATGTAGGTAGCAATGTCTTCAGTATTAGACAATGGTTGGTCTTGTATAGGATTTCTGGTTTGCGTATCTGTGACAAGTAGTTGTTTTCCAGGCACATGCATTGTTCTGGATCTGAGCCTTCTAAATCATATTAACTGTTTTTGGCATCTCTGTGGCACTTTAGATTGTAGAAATTGATTAGTAGAAACATTGGCTCATGGTCAGTCTTCATTTGGAACCTTTTGAACCCTAACAGTATCTGGATAATTTCTCTCTGGCTCAGACTCTTCAAGGTGTTCTATTTTGAATTGTGAATATCTTTGTTCAACTTCTGTTAGCATTCTAGAGCAGTAGGCAACAGGATGCAGGACTTTTTCATTTACATGGAGTAAGCTGCACCTATGCCACAGCTACCAGCAATTGCACTCACTATTGACAGTCCAGTGGCATCACAGTAAGCTAGCACTGGAGCTGTTGTTAGTATTTCTCTTATTCTAGTGAATGGATGGACATATACATGCATCCATGATCTGCATACATTTTTATTTAACAGGTTAGTTAAAGGATGTAACAGGTGAGGAAAATAGTGCATTTGATCAAAGCTTGCAGGACATGTTAGATAAAACAGGACAACATGAGTGGTATTAATAATAGGGGACCTGAATGTTCATATCAGGGCAGATAGAACAGGATATGAGGACTGCCTGGGCCCACATAGGTAGGGCAGCAGGAATAACAAAGGATAGGTAATCCCAGACTTCTATCTGGCAAATGGCTTGAAGGTGGCCAACATATGGTTCAGCAAGACAGGCATTCACAAGATGACAAACAGTGGCCAGCATACAACTCAGGTAGATGTCCTCTTAGTAAGGAAGGGGCACTGGGCTAGAATTAGGGATTATAAAGGCAACCCAGTGAAACAGTTTGCCCACAGCATAAACCAAAAATTGGCCATAATCAGCTTCAAGCAGTGGTCAGAGAAGGTTCTAACATTAATGGACATTAGGCTGAAGACCTAGAAGTTAACTGGAGTGAAAAACATAAGAGTTAAATGAAATACTAAAGACTCTTGCAGCTCAGGAAGAAAAGGAAATAGGTGAAATTGGAAAAGAATGGCAGTGCCTCAAAACAGCATGTGTGGAGACAATAGAATACATACATGGCCACTCCAGGTATGGAAATAAGATATGTAAGGAAATTTGGGGGTGGAATGCAGAAGTCCAAGAAGTTATCAAAAGAAAGAGATGCAGAAAAAACAGGGGACAGAAATGATGGATCAGGCAAAGAAGGGATACTGCCTGGCTAACAAACAGGCTAAGACAGCAATCACAATAGCAAAGAACAAGGCATCAAAAGCACTATATCATTTTCTGGAAAGTGACTCAACAGATAGTACAAAAAACTCTATTAGGTAGAAAGGCAAAGACAGAAAGATGAAGATAGTCATCAGGCACCATCTGTAAGGGATGCCACCAACAAACTGCTCACCAGTGTACAGGACATCAAAAACTGATGGAAAGAGTACTTCTACAAGCTTCTGACTGAAGAAAATTCTAGAGAATTTGTACTTCCTTAGACACAGCCTACAATGAAAGTGGAAGAAAAGCACACCCTAAAAGAACAACACTAAGGAAAATGAAGTCAGGGTAAACAGCATACTCAGATGAGGTCATAGCAGGCATGATCAAGATGTCAGGTGAGTTAGGGGAAAATGGCTTCAGAGGATACTAACAGCAGTATGAAGAGCAATATCCCAAATTACTATAAAATAAGCGTTTTTGTGCCAGTGAACATGAACAAAGGGGACATTCACAACTGTGGGCAGTACAGAGTTGTCAAACTCTTGTCCACGAAAGGGGGTGACGGGGGTTTCATGACAGATAGTAAAGATGCTCTCTCATTCAATTGGAGCAATCTTCACGCAGTATGCCTTTCCACCTCTGCCTCTCCTCCCAAAGGTACTGCTGAAGGTCAGACAGGACAAGCCAAACATGATTTTAATAGCTCCAGATTGGCCTCGACAGCACTGGTACCCATTACTGAGAAGTCTGGTACAGGAGCCTCCATGGCCTTTGCCTTCGATTCCTCACCTGCTGTCTCAGGAGAACAGTCATTTACTCAATGTCAAACTTCATTCTCTACATCTGACAGCCTGGCATATTCTGTTTTAAACCCTGGAGGGTCTCAGCTTCCACAACAAGTTTTGAATGTTATTTTGGAGGCCAGAAGGCCTAGTACAAGGAAAGTTTACGCAGATAAATGGAGGAGATTTTTATTTTGGAGTACTGCAAAGGATTTTGATGTTTCCAAACCTAATTTAAGTGTTGCGTTTCAATACCTTACTGAGTTATTGGACAAAGGTTTGTCCTTCTCCTCTATAAAGGTTCATGCTGCAGCAATTTCTGCTCACTATGACTGTGACCCACCATTATTTTCTCAGCCTTTGTTTAAGCAATTCCTTAGAGGGGCAAAAAATATAAGACCCCCACGTAGAGCTCCTACTCCTGCTTGGGATCTCAATTTTGTGTTGGAAAAACTCACTCTACAACCTTTTGAGCCTGCAACATCGGCAGAGTTGAAATATTTATCTTGGAAGACTGCTTTTTTGTTGGCCATTACCTCTGCGAGAAGGGTTTCTGAATTACAGGCCCTTATGGCAGTTGAGCCTTTCTTAATTTTCCACAAGGACAGGGTGTCTCTGCGTACTAACCCTTCTTTTATGCCTAAAGTGGTTTCTAGTGTGGCTTTAAACCAAACTATTCATTTGCCAACTTTTTATGCAAACCCCCAAAATAAAGGGGAAAGGATTTTGCACACTTTGGATATACACAGACAGTTGCGATATTATTTGAGCAGAACTGAAGGCTTCAGGCAGTCTCAGCAGTTGTTTGTTTCTTTTGCTTTGGGTTCTCAGGGCAAACCTGTTTCAAAACAAACTATTTCTAAGTGGATTGGGTTTTGTATTGCTTTCTGTTATTCCCATCATGGTAAGGAGATTCCAGCTGGGATTAGGCCTCATTCCACTAGGGCTACTGCCACTTCTACAGCCTTTTTAAGGGGGGTGGCTACTAAAGATATTTTGGAAGCAGCTACTTGGAGGTCAGTGCATACTTTCTCTAAGCATTACCACCTTCCACTTTACTCTAAATCTAGGGCTGGATTTGCAACTGCAATTTTGCAAGGCATGTTGGCAGCTCCTAATTCCTTATAGTTTTGCCATCCTCCCTTACCTCTGCTTTGGGATTCTACCCATATGTAAGGACTGCAGCAATGTGAGATGAAGAACATAGTACAGTTTTGTACCTACCATAAATGTAGATGTTCGAAGATCCACATTGCTGCAGTCCAATTTACCCTCCCTCCTTCCCCTCTGTTGTTGAAGGTGGTGGTGTGGTTTGTGTTGTACATAGTGTAAATATGGTTAGTGCACGGGTGGTTGGTTAGGTTTTGCTGGTTTTTGGCTTTGGCCTGTCTTGTTAGGGCCTTCTGACATCTGGGGCAAGAAATGACGTCGGTCATGCGCTTTTGTACCCTGACGTTCTGATGTCAGTTTTAAGCGCCTTGACCGACGTCAGCCTAATACTTTGGTATTCGGGCCGACCGAGGACAGCGGACTACCCATATGTAAGGACTGCAGCAATGTGGATCTTCGAACATCTACATTTATGGTAGGTACAAAACTGTACTTTTCTGTTCGTTAACAAGTACTTCCTACAAGGGTTAGGGGTAACTATGGGAACCGTATGCACCGATACCTATGCCAGTATGGTACTTGCTGATTGGGAGAAGGCATAAGTGTTGGAAGGTAACATATTTTCTCAACATATTAAATTTTATAAGAGATTTGTTGACAACATAGTCATGTTATGGAATGGCTCAGTTGCCATGTTAGATGACTTTATCCAAAAAAACAGCTGTGAGGCAGTTAACCAGTTCTCAGTCACAAAATCAAATCCAAAATGAAAAAGAAAACTGGAAACACTCTAAAACAACAAATGTTTAATCCAAGTTCAAGTTTGCAAGAAAACACTTTCACCTTCATGGCTTTTTCAGGTGAAATAAATACTATCAATTAAACAACATAACTTAAATACATTTTAAAAAAAGTCACATGACTCTAATTACACCTTCTGATGCAGCATATTTAAATTAGGCTTTAAAGTAAAACTGTCATTAAGACCAGGTGGTACAAACGCTCTCATTCTTAAAATCCATCACATCTCTTCATTTTCAGTTAAAAGTTTTATATTCCCACCTCGCAATGGTCTATAAATTACTTTTAAAATCATAAACTTAAAACTATGTTGATCACCTTTCTCTATAATGTGTTTACTAAGAGCATTTGTAACTACTCTGTGTCTAATATCACTGAGATGACAGGCTATACGCTCTTTAAATTTCCTGTTTGTCATGCCCACATAAAAAGCATCACAGATTTCACACTTAGCTAAGTGTATTAAATTGCTTGTGTTGCAATTTCCATATGCATGTAAAACAAACTCTCTACCAGTCATGGGATGTGTAATGGATTTCTCTGTGAACATATGCTTGCAGTAAACACAATTCCCACATTTAAATGTACCTTGTTTCACATTTCCTACCTTAAAAAATTCCTTGGGTTGCTCCTTATAACATATTATCTGTTTCAAAGTGTTATTCCTTTTGTACCCGAAAGCTGGTGGATCCCCTACTATTTCCTTTAATGCTGGGATGTCCCTTAAAATTGACCAGTGTTGCCTAATAATATTTTTACTGCTTCAGTGTTCCTGTTATAGGTAAGCATACATCTCATTTTATTTCCTTGCGGTCCTGCTCTAGCTCTATCCTGACTCACACTACCAAAATAGGGCTGAAGCCCTCTGCTTAGTCTTTGCTGTTGTATGCTCCTATTAGCAACACGGACTTCAGACTCTGGGTAACCCCTATTTAAAAAGTCAGAGACCACAATATCTAATTGTTCAGACATCCTAGCATGTGCAGTATTTAGTCTATCTGCTCATTGCATCTGATTTTTTATTATTTTTCCAAACATAAATGGAGGATGCATGCTATTACAATGCAAGTAACTATTACACTTAACCTCCTTTCTGTATAGTTCTGTATATACTGTACCCTGCTCATCCTTCTTTAATTTTACATTAAGGAACGTAATCTGTTCCTTAGATGTATCATGTCTGAATCTTAGAAAAGTAGTAGTTCCATTAACATGTAATATATACTGTTCAAATTCATCTCGGTCACCTTCCCACACAACAAAAAGATCATCGACAAACCTTTTATAAAAATTAATACACTTCTTAAAAGGATTGGTCAAAGACAACACATATGTCTCTTCCCACATGTACATGACAATATTCGCATAGGTATTTGCAACTGCTGTTCCCATTGCTACTCCTCTTTCTTGATAATACAGACGAGTGTCAAAAATAAAAATATTTGATGTAAAAAACATTTTTAATAGGTCACACAATAGTCTGATCTTCTCAGTATCATAGTCTGAAAATCTCTCTAAAAATATTCTGACACATTCAATACCATGTATGTGAGGTACTGATGTAAACAATGAATCAACGTCCATTGTCACCATATGGAAACTAATAGGAAGCTGTCCACTTGACCATTTGTACAACTGCTTTAAAAAGGTGTTAGTGTCTTTTAAAATAGTTTCTCTTTTCTCTAATACAGGCCTTAAATTTTTGTCTAGGAGTTCTGTAACCCACCCACGAGCAGACACAATCGGCCTCATGGGTGGGTAAGTCCGATCCTTGTGCAACTTAGGTATCCCATAAATAACAGATATTTTTGGATTTTCTACAAACAAATAGTCAGATGTTCTATCATCAAGCTTCCACTATCATGAAAAACATTCAATGCTTCCTTTAATTTGAGACATAAGCGATTACTTTCACTCTTTGTAATGTTACTATATTCATCCCCTTGTAACATAAGCTTCATTTTTTTCCATATAACAGTCTTTACTCACTACAGCAATGCCTCCCCCTTTATCTGCATTTTTTATTACAAGGTCTGAATTATTTATCAAAGAGTGAATAGCAGCATTCTCTTCCTTAGTTAAATTGTAAAATGTGGGTACATTATTCTTCATATATAAATTATTTATGTCTTGTTCTACCATCTTTTCAAAAACTTGCAAGTGGACATTATTAAATGTCACAAAGGTGCTACTTCACCTTAAACCATTAGCTACGTAATAACCAGCATCAGCATTAGGAAATTAGTTTATATTATATGTTAATGGAACTACTACTTTTCTAAGATTCAGACATGATATATCTAAGGAACAGATTACGTTCCTTAATGTAAAATTAAAGAAGGATGAGCAGGGTACAGTATATACAGAACTATACAGAAAGGAGATGAAGTGTGATAGTTACTTGCATTGTAATAGCATGCATCCTCCATTTATGTTTGGAAAAATAATAAAAAATCAGATGCAATGAGCAGATAGACTAAATACTGCACATGCTAGGATGTCTGAACAATTAGATATTGTGGTCTCTGACTTTTTAAATAGGGGTTACCCAGAGTCTGAAGTCCGTGTTGCTAATAGGAGCATACAACAGCAAAGACTAAGCAGAGGGCTTCAGCCCTATTTTGGTAGTGTGAGTCAGGATAGAGCTAGAGCAGGACCGCAAGGAAATAAAATGAGATGTATGCTTACCTATAACAGGAACACTGAAGCAGTAAAAATATTATTAGGCAACACTGGTCAATTTTAAGGGACATCCCAGCATTAAAGGAAATAGTAGGGATCCACCAGCTGGGTACAAAAGGAATAACACTTTGAAACAGATAATATGTTATAAGGAGCAACCCAAGGAATTTTTTAAGGTAGGAAATGTGAAACAAGGTACATTTAAATGTGGGAATTGTGTTTACTGCAAGCATATGTTCACAGAGAAATCCATTACACATCCCATGACTGGTAGAGAGTTTGTTTTACATGCATATGGAAATTGCAACACAAGCAATTTAATATACTTAGCTAAGTGTGAAATCTGTGATGCTTTTTATGTGGGCATGACAAACAGGAAATTTAAAGAGCGTATAGCCTGTCATCTCAGTGATATTAGACATAGAGTAGTTACAAATGCTCTTAGTAAACACATTATAGAGAAACGTGATCAACATAGTTTTAAGTTTATGATTTTAAAAGTAATTTATAGACCATTGCGAGGTGGGAATATAAAACGTTTAACTGAAAATGAAGAGATGAGATGGATTTTAAGAATGAGAGCGTTTGTACCACCTGGACTTAATGACAGTTTTACTTTAAAGCCTTATTTAAATATGCTACATCAGAAGGTGTAATTAGAGTCATGTGACTTTTTAAAATGTATTTAAGTTATGTTGTTTAATTGATAGTATTTATTTCACCTGAAGAAGCCTTGAAGGTGAAAGTGTTTACTTGCAAACTTGAACTTGGATTAAACATTTGTTGTTTTAGAGTGTTTCCAGTTTTCTTTTTCTTTTTGGATGTTAGATGACTTTGTAGAAGCGACTACACCTTCTCTAAAGTTTATGGCCAGTTTTTCAGAACAAGAAATTGGCTTTCTGGATGACATAATAACTAAAACAGCAGACTTTCATTTTACCACAAGTGTATATATGAAACCCTGCAGGAGGAATGGTATTCCTCATAGAAATAGCATGCATCTAGAGCATATGTATAAGAATATTTTAAAGGGGCAGTGTATGTAATTATCCAGACTAAATAGTGATGACAGAGGTTTTGATGAAGCAGTTACTGAGCTGTGCAGAGATTTTATTAAAACGGGCTACTCATGGAAGGAAGTAGACACCTTGATTGGTGAGGTGTATGGTAATACAGGGAGTAGATGAAAGTCTTATTTTTCCACTGATGTTGAAGTTGAATGAACAGCGGATAATACACAGGAAGTTAGTTTTGATAACATCAAAAGTGTTGGGGTGTCCCTGTCTTATTCTAGTGACACCAATACAGTATGTGAGATTATCAAAAGGAATTGGTCTATCCTAACAGAAGATGATAGAATTAGACAAATCATGGGTGATAAGTCAAGATTCCTTTTTTAAGAATAGGAAGTCCCTTAAACGTCTGTTGTGTTATAGGGGTAATAACATCCCAAGAAGTTTATCAGAGTGCATACGAACTTTCCCCTGCAGATCATGTACAGCTTGCACATTTATAGCTTCTGAACACACTTTTTCCACCCCACTACAGGGAAATGTTATACCCCTGGTTTGTGTGCAAATTATTGCAATAGGAATCTTGTCTACTTAGCGATTTGCACTGAGTATCCATGCTTCTATGTAGGCAAGACCAACATTTAATTGAGAGAAAGGACCAGTGAGCACGTATTAGATATATGGAAGTTAAAGAGTACAAATGCTTTAGCTAAGCATGCCAATCTTTATGTTCCTATATATTCTTTTAAATTTATGGGAATTCAGTTGTTGCATGAAAATCTTAGACTAGGGGATATTGAAAATAGAAATTAAAATGAGTTGATAAGGATAATTTTATTACAGGCTGATAAAGGATACTGTCTGGAGTGTCCCTTTAAAACCAGTTTTGAAAGCCAGGCCCATAGTTTAATTAATTGACTGACTGGTACTGATTAATGTATATATGTGATTACCATTGTATATAAGATTTGATTGTGGTCTGATGAAGCGCCAATAAGGGCATGAAAGTGCTTACCAAATAAACGTTGTTTCTGTTTTTAGATGTGTGCCTTCCTTTTTATTGTGATTGATTTGGAACTGTATAAAAACAAGGTGATCATGCCCTGATAACTGCACTCTGCATGTATAGCACTTGTGCATATTCGGCTTGGACTGTGTTCAGAGATTTGACCATCCATTTCACACATGTTGTATAACTGTGTGCAACTCCTTGTCAATTTGGGTTGCCTGCTTAAGCTTGTCAAGTGTCTTTGTAATACCTGATGTGGCCATCATTATGCTATATATGTAGGTAGCAATGTCTTCAGTATTAGACAATGGTTGGTCTTGTATAGGATTTCTGGTTTGCGTATCTGTGACAAGTAGTTGTTTTCCAGGCACATGCACTGTTCTGGATCTGAGCTTTCTAAATCATATTAACTGTTTTTGGCATCTCTGTGGCACTTTAGATTGTAGAAATTGATTAGTAGAAACATTGGCTCATGGTCAGTCTTCATTTGGAACCTTTTGAACCCTAACAGTATCTGGATAATTTCTCTCTGGCTCAGACTCTTCAAGGTGTTCTATTTTGAATTGTGAATATCTTTGTTCAACTTCTGTTAGCATTCTAGAGCAGTAGGCAACAGGATGCAGGACTTTTTCATTTACATGGAGTAAGCTGCACCTATGCCACAGCTACCAGCAATTGCACTCACTATTGACAGTCCAGTGGCATCACAGTAAGCTAGCACTGGAGCTGTTGTTAGTATTTCTCTTATTCTAGTGAATGGATGGACATATGCATGCATCCATGATCTGCATACATTTTTATTTAACAGGTTAGTTAAAGGATGTAACAGGTGAGGAAAATAGTGCATTTGATCAAAGCTTGCAGGACATGTTAGATAAAACAGGACAACATGAGTGGTATTAATAATAGGGGACCTGAATGTTCATATCAGGGCAGACAGAACAGGATATGAGGACTGCCTGGGCCCACATAGGTAGGGCAGCAGGAATAACAAAGGATAGGTAATTCCAGACTTCTATCTGGCAAATGGCTTGAAGGTGGCCAACATATGGTTCAGCAAGACAGGCATTCACAAGATGACAAACAGTGGCCAGCATACAACTCAGGTAGATGTCCTCTTAGTAAGGAAGGGGCACTGGGCTAGAATTAGGGATTGTAAAGGCAACCCAGTGAAACAGTTTGCCCACAGCATAAACCAAAAATTGGCCATAATCAGCTTTAAGCAGTGGTCAGAGAAGGTTCTAACATTAATGGACATTAGGCTGAAGACCTAGAAGTTAACTGGAGTGAAAAACATAAGAGTTAAATGAAATACTAAAGACTCTTGCAGCTCAGGAAGAAAAGGAAATAGGTGAAATTGGAAAAGAATGGCAGTGCCTCAAAACAGCATGTGTGGAGACAATAGAATACATACATGACCACTCCAGGTATGTAAATAAGATATGTAAGGAAATTTGGGGGTGGAATGCAGAAGTCCAGGAAGTTATCAAAAGAAAGAGATGCAGAAAAAACAGGGGACAGAAATGATGGATCAGGCAAAGAAGGGATACTGCCTGGCTAACAAACAGGCTAAGACAGCAATCACAATAGCAAAGAACAAGGCATCAAAAGCACTATATCATTTTCTGGAAAGTGACTCAACAGATAGTACAAAAAACTCTATTAGGTAGAAAGGCAAAGACAGAAAGATGAAGATAGTTATCAGGCACCATCTGTAAGGGATGCCACCAACAAACTGCTCACCAGTGTACAGGACATCAAAAACTGATAGAAAGAGTACTTCTACAAGCTTCTGACTGAAGAAAATTCTAGAGAATTTGTACTTCCTTAGACACAGCCTACAATGAAAGTGGAAGAAAAGCACACCCTAAAAGAACAACACTAAGGAAAATGAAGTCTGGGTGAACAGCATACTCAGATGAGGTCATAGCAGGCATGATCAAGATGTCAGGTGAGTTAGGGGAAAATGGCTTCAGAGGATACTAACAGCAGTATGAAGAGCAATATCCCAAATTACTATAAAATAAGCGTTTTTGTGCCAGTGAACATGAACAAAGGGGACATTCACAACTGTGGGCAGTATAGAGTTGTCAAACTCTTGTCACACCACATGAAAATGTTGGTGCGGGTGACTGATATGCAGAGTAGTAGAAAGTGAGATGGAAGATTAGCAATTCGGATTCAGATCAGGATGCAGCACAACTGATATGATGTTTGCAGTGAGACATGTAGTTGAGAAGAAACACGAAATGAAGAAGGAGTTCAACTGGGCATTCCTAGATTTGAAGAAAACATATGACAATGTCCTAAGAAAGCTGATCTGGGCTGTTCTGCAATGGTTTAAAGTCCCAGAAAAAAATTAGTAGAATTAGTGCATGCTATGTACAAGGACCCAGTGGCACAAGTACAAGCAGTGTTCAAACACACAGAGGAGTTCCCAGTGGGACTGGATGTTCATCAGTGTTCAGCTCAGAGCCACTGCTGCTCCTACTGGTGAACTACATTAGTAAACAGGTCAGAGGGGGGCAGATCAACAAAGCTGATTTATGCAGATGATGTGGCATTACAAGCAAACTCTGAATAAGAACTTCAACAAATGATAACAGAACAAAATGCAAAACTGAAGGCACATGGGATGAAACTGGGGGAAGATGAGACATTTGTCAATGCAGTAAATGGGGGGAATCAGAAGAAGATGAAAACTGAGGTAGAAAAGAAAACAGTAGTCAGGCTACCAGCTTCAGGTATCTTGGAGGAGTGATTGAGGAGAAGGGAGAAAGGGAAGTCTGAATGAGGAGGTCAAAACTAGAATCAGAGGGGGTGCAGCCAAATGGCACAGAATATCAGGGGTAGAGTGTGACAGAAGAATGCCAAATAAGCTGTAAAGTAAGGTATACAAAATAGTGGTATGACCAGTAGTATTGTATGGTACAAAAATCTGGGGAGCAAAGGCAGAACAGTTGAATAAGATAGAGGTGACTGAGATGAAGTGCCAAAACTAGGTAGTAGGATGCACACTGCTGGACAGATGAAGAAATGACGTCAAAGCAGAAGCTCAAGTAGTTCCAGTTGCTGAGAAGATCAAACAGAACAGATGATAGGGGGTCGGACACGTACAGGAAAGCAGAAGACAATCTGATAGATTTGGGAGAAACATGAAGAAGGCAAGAGAAAATGTGGGTGTACAGCAAAGAGATGCATGGATTGCTTGAAAGGAGACCTGCAACAGGCAGGTATGACTGTTGAAGGTCAAATTGAAGCATTTAATGGAAGGAGATGGAAACAATTGCTGCGACACCCCAACCTCCATGTGGAAAATGTGATTGGTGATAATTAGAAAACATTTTTCTCCAACTATCCCAAGGCATTTGCCAGGCTTTGTATTTTTTTTGCAGGACACAACTGTCTAAATAGGGGCTATCCTGCATAAAGAGGTATAGGTGGAAACATTATGTAATCATTATTGTCAGTCCTCCTTGTGATCATGATTGTGCTGGCTGTAATACAACTAAAACCAAAACAACGATGGTGCTACTGCCAAATACAAGTGACACACGACTATACCACACCAAAAAGTTTATTACATAAAGCTTTCGGGTCTACACCCTTCATCAGTACAAATCAACTGCATTAATACAACATTTAAATAGGAGAAATCATATAGTCACATGCTTCAGTCCATCCCACTACCTAACAAATAATCAATTCTTAAAGAAATAACAAAATAAAATGTGCAATAATTTCAACAACCAAAAAGTGCAGTAATATTATACTAAAAAACCTTATATTTTGGTTGTTGAAATTATTGCACATTTGATTTTGTATTTATTGTATTAGTTTTAGTAAGCTTTATGTTTGGTTCTTCATTGTTTTAAGTTTTATTTTGTATTTTATTGGTGGACATATTATAGTATGTTTTTATATAACATGTTATTTCTTTAAGAATTGATTATTTGTTAGGTAGTATGTAATAAACTTTTTGGTGTGGTAGTCATGTAATACAACTAAACGCATTTTATGTCTCTGTAACATAATCTAATTTGTTCATTTTAATGATCGATACCACCTAATTCACTTTAAATTTGCTGCATTAACTGATTTGTCTACACTCTGTAGCAAAACAACATGTAGCTTGCTGTTCTGCTGTCTATAAATCTACTGATCCTTCTAACATTAGACCCATTGCTATCCTGTCCCCCCTATCCAAAATCTTGGAAAAGTGCATCCATACTCAATTAGTCAAACACATTCTTGACAACAACCGTCTTAATCCCATCCAACATGGCTTTAGACCCTACCATAGCACAGCTACCACATTACTCTCTTTCACCCAAACAGTAGCTGAAGCTCGTGACAATAACTTGCTTGTCTCCTGTCTCTTCCTAGAGCTTTTTAAGGACTTTGATACAGTCTCTCACTCCAAACTTCTAACTAAACTTTCTGACCTTCATCTCTCTACCTCCATCAATCCATCCACTGCCAAACAGTCCACTCTCCTTTCCTCCCACTTAATACAGACATTCCCCAAGGATCTATTCTGGGCTCCCTCCTGTTTAATATATTCACTAATAATCTTCACTCTGCTACTAACCTCTCTGTATTTCTACAATATGATGACAATTCCACACTCATCACCTCTGCCCACAACATCCTTAAACTCCTAGATCTCACTCAACAAACCTTCTCCGCTGTTGAAACCTGGCTCTCTGATAACCAACTAATACTAAATCAAAAAAAAAAAAACTCCTTCTCTTCTTCCCTAAAACACTTGCTCACCTCAAACCTTCATTCTCCATCACCTCCCTCAACAACACCATTATTCAACAACACCATTATTCAACTCGAACCATATACCAAACTACTTGGAGTAATTATTGATGATAAATTAAATTTCGATATTCATATTCAACAATGTATAAAAAAGACCCACCAGAAACTTGGTTTTCTCTATTGCAACCAAAGCTTTCTTATACCCTCCTCTAAAACTTCCCTAGCTCAGTCCCTCCTCATACCCTGCCTTCTTTATGCTGTCCCTGTCCTTACTAATGTTCAAACATCACTTATCACCAAACTATAGCAACCAACCTCCCTTAAAAATCCCACCACTGCCTCGCCCTTAAGATACTCCAATGCCCAGAATTCTCTAAACAACTACTTCTTCCTCCACTTCATATTACACACTCTATCCTGAATGACCCCTCTTCCTGCCCCACCATCTCTAATCTAGTCTCCTGCTATAACCCTCATTGTCACCTCCGTCTCTGTGCTACCAGCAAGCACCTCCTTAACATATACAAACCCAGTAAAAATATTGGAAAGTCCTTTACAAATACTCTGTAACCCATGCTTGGAACTCACTTCCTGTCACTAGAAGAAGCATTCCTCAAAAGTGCCAGTTCAAACATGAACTAAAACTTTATCTAGAAAGAAAAGACATGGCCCTGCCCATACCAACCCCTCACTTAACCTATTCTCCCCTTATCAACTAACTTCTATTCCCCATTAACCCATTACCTCCTTTTACTTTTCCCTATCCTCTCACCTTACTCTTCCCTTCCTATTTTAATGTGTGTGTGTGTATATATACACACACACAAATTATTGTACTACTATTGGCTCTTACAATTTCTGGCTGTTCTTTATGTACGGATTGCTCTTTGCTTAAATGCTTACACTCTTGAGTGTACTTCACGTGTTAAATTTATTGATCCACTACTTGCTAACGCTGTTACTTCTTCTGCTATGTTATCTCTTTATTTTATTTTGTAATAATTGTAATTTTTCTGGAGCTTTTCTCCTCGGGTCCCGACTGAAAATGAGCCCCTGGCTCAACTGGACTAACCCGATTAACAAATGTAAATAACAAAAATGAGTAACCGATTTTATTACTATGCATGCTGTGAAGAATCTGCATGTAACCATAGTGTCTGGGGTGGTATTATTTAATCTAACGTCACAGTTTTAGAATCAACTGAACGGCAAAATAGGGGACAGCTGAGAAATATTCGTTATTCTACACAAAATCCTTAAAATGTTATACTACCGCTACTAATCACACGCTAACACAACCGTAAACACCTACCCCAAAACGCTTGGGAGTTTGTTTCTGAATACAGTGAAGCATCTATACGTAATAACGCAATAGTAGATCGAATCACGTAACTGTAGTGGGCTGGAAACATGGCGTCTGTAGCTGAAATGTACGATGTCACTTGGGAAGGTAAATCTGACTGAGCTTTTAATAATAATAAGGGAGAAGAGAAGGCAGTTATGTAGTTGATAGTTGACTCTGACATATGACTGTACTTAATATATAAAATGTCATATCCTGGTCAAAAATGCTGTAAGGAGATCTGTGTATGTGTTGGTAGAAATGTTTTTCATTCAATACATTTTGTTTCCCGTTTTGGAAATAATTGTGCATGTATGCTTCCAATTTCTAAGTTTCATTATTTTATTATCGAGGGTTGTTATACCGATGCTTGTTTCAAAGGCATTTTACATTTTTAGCTGTTCACTGTGCACATGTATACTATTTCTAGTTGGAGAGAGTTTTCAAAAGCAAAATATTACTGCCCCTTTCATGATCTAAACACCATTTGTTGTTTTGTATTTCATTTCCCCCTCTTTACATACGTTTCAGCAGAGCTTGGAAGGGTCCCTACATAGCATGTTGTCAGTGAATCATGTTGGAAGAAACCTTATTAAAATGTAGGGGCTATGATGTTATATGCGGAATGTTACAAAGCTTAAAGTTTGACTGCAAGATACCTTGTTGATGCCCTCTGTGCAGAAATCAAAGACATTGTGACGTCCCCATGCTGGGCCAGTAATCATGGAGCCTGAATCCTCACCACTGACACTGGAGAGGGACATGCACTTGAAATACAAATGGATACACTCAGTATTTCCAGATGCAGACCTCTCTGCATTAAGCACAGTTTCCCTTAAGAGCACACAGGGCACACACTCAGCCCGGGATCTGGGTGTCTCTATCTGTCTCTCCCCAGGTCCCTAATAATGCTCCCTACTGCTACTGTGAAACCAGTGCTTCTTGTCTCTGCCTCCACTAGTTGGCGCACACACTCTGAGATTTAATTTTCACACACACACGTACACTTGGGAAAGGCTGGCACATATTACCTGCTCTACCAAATTTGCCCAGACTGTAAGGTATGTTCACTGCCACCAGTCAATTACTGTAAGTCTCTTAAAAGGGTATCCAGTTATGCCGAGTAGAGTTAATACAAATGTTAATGTTGAACAAACAGCAAGGCTTTCAGGAGTGGCAAGAGTTATCACCAAATGTGTGCAAATACTCTCAAAGATTAAATATTTTCTAAAAGGACCAGCCACAATGAAAAGTTTAAATATATTTAATAATAAATAATAAAATAACAAGAACATACTAAATATATATTTACAGTAAACCATAGAGTTCAATTCACAGGAAATATTGAAAATAATGTTGCTGATCTCTAAACTAAGCAACACTGTATTCCTGACTGAATCTAGGAGAATTACTATTCCCTAATAACTTACTTTATGGAGCAAGGCATAATGAAATACGTGAGCAGTCTTTCTAGTCAGGTTCCCTAAAACAGAATACTCAGTACTCGGAGATTACTCCCTCTAAAGTGTAGTATCCAAGATGGCTTGCAGAATGACCTCATCTGGTCACCTGAATCTAGGTTCTCACAGTATCCTCCTTTGAAGCTTGAGACACGAATTTATCATAGATGGCTACAATACACATCTAAGTGTTTATGGTAGTACCTAGGCCTTCCCCTGTTTTTACTGAGCTAATGAACAAAGACTTCTTCCTGACCCACCGTCTCCAGTCCTGTTCATCTCTGTGGGGTACTATTTTAATGGTTTAACAGCTCATTTACATTTCCCTTATTTTTCTTAAAATTAGCTGGTTAACCTCTGCTGTCAGAGTATCTTCTGTTAAAACATATACATTTAATTCAGTTACACCAATACATGTACATTTCTTTTCATTCCAGCAGGGTGCACTTTTGATACACTTTAACACAAGCAAACCTCACAAATACAATTTCAGTACAAGCATCTATACAAGTCAGTTTGATAGACAAATGGCATATAATTATTTACTAAATTCCAGCTAGCTGTGCTGGCACAAGTCATACATCCACTGCCCTACTTCTTCTGGCATGGCTGGTAGTACCTCCTGCCGTCGCAGACATAAATAAAATTTTTTTTGGCATGTATGAGTCTACTGTATCCAGGCACCACACTGTTGCTTTTCATCCCCAACTCACCAGTGTGATTGTTAACTAACATTAGACTCTATGCATTACATATGAGTTACTCTGCCCCATAACAATTACCCGTGTTCTTCCATAACAACTACCCGAGCTCTTTCAGTGGATGCATTTGTAGTGTATGTAACCAGGACTCCTCCCAAAAAGTCCTGTTTTATTTAAGGAAAAAAAATGTATTTCATGTGGACACCACATATGCTCTGCACTTTACTTATGTGACCTCATATATTTTGTCAGAGTTATTAGCATACCTTCTATTAATTTCCATTCTGGTTTGTATTTTACTTTAGATTGTTATTAAAGTGGCAGTGTGTTGTGTTATGGGATATGCTGCCTTAAATGTGGAAAGTTTACCATAGGTTTTATTTGTAGTGCACCAGATCCTGCATTAGTAGTCCAGATCCTGTCTTTCATTGACTATGGCTATACATTGTTATTGCACTTTAGAAGTCAATCCATTTTCCAGGTTGCTTGCTGACTTGGAAAAAAGCATGACAACTTTCTTTACTAGTGTTAAGAAGAAAATAAGTATGTTTCTTTATTACTTCTTGATGGTGTTTGCTTTTAAGGCAAAACAAAGATGCATTTTATACCTGAGGTGATCTTAAAGTAAAGTAATCCAGGCAATAGCCATTAAAAAGGGTAAAAAACATTGAAAAAGTTCAGGTGAATTAAACAAAATGCTGGGGATAGATTAATCATATTGCATCATATTCATGTGGTTCTGTGTAGACAGAGTAAACCACAGAGCTACAGAGTAAGGTTAATAAATTCTTAGGAGTGTAGCCCAGGAGGCCATTGAGGAGCCTAGTTCAATTTCCCCGAAGCAGTGTATGATTAAATGAATTGCATGAGGCAAATGAAGGCTGAGATAATCATACCGTATTCCACAGGAAGCAGCTTATGAACAACTGATGACCTCTATTCTCTGTGCTAACTGCCACATTAAGACCAAGAGCAGGCAAAGCTACCACAGAATTGTAGTAAACTAACTTATAAGAACAAGTAAATGTTAGTTATTGGATTTGAAAGTTTTTTAAAAGTCAGCTCTTCAGTGTCTTAATCATGTGACTACTTGCACTATTTAAATGATGTTTGAATCAGAATGTATTACTCTGTTGCCCGGATTATTGTAGTGAGCAAAAGTGCTTAGTCTTGTTTATATTTGATCTTTGCAGTTTGATTTTTACAATTAAAATGATATCCCGCACAATAACTTTTGTAGTGGCAGAATTTTTTTTGCTTTTGTGTAGGTTTACATCCTCAGTGAGGATATTGCGTTTGGTTATAGTTTAAGCTATAGACATGGGTTTTTAAGATGATAGACTTGAAAACAAGATATGTCAATGAAAATCTTAAGAAGTGGTATTTCTTTCTTGCATTTTAAAAAATATTAGCTATTTCTTTTTTTCTTCCCATTAGTACCTGCTTTTAGTTGAAGGCAAGGTGTAAACAGGTCCAAGCATTTAACCATGAGGTCTGGCTAGTGTGTTCTGAGTGAAGTCTTTAAGGGTTCTTTCTTGCATTTGCAAAGTTGCTTACTGTTTCCCCCATTAGCGAAAGCTTCTAGGTGGAGACAGTAAAGTCTGAACAATGTGTTTTGAGTGAACTGTATAAGGTGCAGTATAATAGACATTTAAATGTGAGCTGACAAGCAGTTTGCTGAAAGTAAATTAAATTTGAAACTGTGGGAAGTGAATAGTTTTGCAAGTAGTTGCCTCCCAAGCAGCCTTCATACTTTAATGCGTTAAATTAACAGACAACCAGTTTGTTGAAAGTAAATGAAATTTGAAACTGTGGGGAGTGAATAGTTTTGCAATAGTTGCCTCCCAAGCAGCCTTCGTACTTTTAATACGTTAAATGTAATAGTGTAGGGTAGCAACTTCAGTTCTTCTTAAGGTGAAAAGTTAAAGTTTACTGAAAGCACGCACTCCAGTTTTCCACAGTGGGGAGATGAATAGCAGCAAGATAAGGGCAGATAACAGTTTATGTAAGTGGGAATGCAGGATGGTTAACCCTTACTTTAGAATATGTAATGTCTGCGGGTGGAGCTGTCAGTTTTGAGCAACTGCTCTTTTTATAGAGGGGGAAACTTTCTTTTTGAAATGTTTATACTTTTGTGTGTTTGCAGTGAAAAAAGAAAAATCTAGCAAAGATAGAATTTCCATTGTGTGATTCCGTAAACCTCTCGCATTAGAGGCGATATGGGATATATGCAAATTACCCTTTAAGGACATCAGGTGTTTCAGCTAAATAGCAATTCTGAATGCCCATGGATTTTTATGGACAAATTCAGGCCAATAAAGCCAAACCCCACTAGCTGTGGACATGCATATTTCTGCCTTATTATAGCAACATCAGCACAGCATAAGTGGAATGTTTGGCTAACATTTGGAAATACAGGGTTGTCATACCCAGCTGATGTCTATAAACCTTAGGGTGATTGAGTGTTTTAGTTTGCTAGTTGGGATATTTTGCAGTCACCCTAAGGTTTATGGATATCACTTGGGTACGGCAACCCTGTTTCCAAATGTTAAACAACCATTTCACTTATGCTGTGGTGACGACACTATAATAACGCAGAAACATTTATCTTTTACTAGGTATAGAACTACTCATCCACCCTTAAATTGATTCAGAGGGGAGATTATAAAGTTAAAGGTGCATAGCCTGCAGAAAGAATAGGGAAGTTTTTCTTCGTTAGTGGTCACCATATCTCACATTTATTGATAGTGATTGGCCTAGCTTGTTAAGAATGGATTTTGTTACATGGTCCCTTTCTTAGCTGATGTTTTATTACAAGGAAGACTTACAATAATTAGTTGTATATATTCTTTATCTGTCTTGTCTTGCTTAGATGTTTTGCATTGATCCCCTTTTTGTGTGAGTGCAGATGATATATTACTCATGATTATTTATTTCTCATGCACTTGGATATGCAGGTATATTGCTAACTACAGTTTGTTTGTGTCTTTCGGCTTTTTCCCCGGTTAGGGGTCGCCACGGCGGAACTTCGGTCCGCTAATGATTGGCAGTAGAGTTTTATGTGCTGGCTTGCCGGGCCTAATGCACAACCTTCAACGAAGGAATGCCTGTTCGTGCATGTCGCCACACAGAAGACGCTCTAACTGAGAATCGAATGGGGAACATCTAACTGTGAGGCGACAACGCTACCGCAGTACCACCACTGTAGTATATTACTTAGTACAGTATTCAAAGCAAACATTACAGGCATCTTAGTGAGCTTTATCTTACTTTTTAATTAGACTATGTTATATAAGTTTCATAATCTTCTTATGGTTTCATCACTAAAAGTTTCTTTCATTATTATCTCCCTTCTCTTTTCTTTCTCCTTTTGCTAGATATACAAGCAAGTTGTTTATATACTAGAAAGCTGTTGTAATATCATTACAGAGACAGACAATGAGATTATATAACAGGGACTGCTTTGGCATTCCCGTATTTTAAATATCTGTTTGATTGCTGTGTTTGTCAGCTTATAATATTTAATAAAAAGATCTACACAAAAAAGAAGCATATATTCAAAACAGCTGCCTTGTGGAACTGGGGAAGTAATAGCTTTTTATTGAATGACTACTTTGTCAGTGTTAACAAAGAATGGAAATGGCCTTGTAGGTGTAGACAGAAAAGAGTATTGCATTGTATTAATAAATGTAGTGTGCAAATGCAGTTGTTACAGGAGATGCATTTGTAAAGAAATGAGTATGTTAATTTGACAAACAAGGAAAGAATTTCAAGATAGACATTTAGTAAATTATTTGAAACAAAGGAAGAGGGTAGAAATAACAAGGACTCCAATAACTGTAGAAGGAAAAAACAGAAAAAAGGACAGTAATGGTATATTTGTAGTAGTAAAGGGTTATTACAAGTGAAGGGTAATTATACCGGTGTGTTTTTACATTCCATCTAAAATACCTTATGGAACTTAGGAGGATTTGGGGATAAATAATAAGCTTTAACATGGAATATTATTTACAGGTGGGGACTGGCACTTGATTCATAATAGTGAGGCTGTATCGGGGGGGTCTTAGAATGGGAAATTATACCAAAAAGAGAGCATATTTCTGATGCAGTACATGAGAATTTTTGGTACGGAAGATGTTCATTTACTGTCGTAAGCCCATAATTTACATGTTATTTCCCAAGGTGCAATAACTGGGCCAGACTGGATGGAAAGCATATTTCACTGGTGTGAGTATGTAATTGAAAGATCTGAAACCTACCCAATAACTATATCAGAACATGCATCAATTAAACATGAGATAATGATGGAGGGTAATGATATAAAACTTAGACATTGGTATTTTCCTACTTGTCTGTTAAAGAGGAATTTATGGAATGGGTATGGAATGGGTACTCTGTATGAGTCACAAGTTATCAGAGAAGATGGAAATTACTTCAGAAGAGATAACTAGTAAATGGGATAAAATGAAACTGAAGTTTAAACATTTGGTAGAAATGCATGAGTTGTTGTCTTTCTGCTTATCCCGGTTAAGGGTCGCCACAACGGAACTCCGGTCCGCTAATGTTTGGTAGTAGATTTTTACGTGCCGAGTTAGTAGGGTCGCCACAACGGAACTCCGGTCCGCTAATGTTTGGTAGTAGATTTTTACGTGCCGAGTTAGTGCATGAGTGTGAGAGAGAAATGGGAAAAAAGTAATGTGAATTGTTTAGAGAGGTTTGCAATATTAAAAATATTACACCGGATGGAGAATCTTGTATACCAGGAAGTAAAGTAACTGCAAAGTATTAAAGGGAAAATAAGGGAGTATTTGGATAATATGCATGAGTTTAGAAGATATGGCGTTAAGCAGCTGCTTTTGATAACTGCTCTAGAGCCAAATACATTCAGCACAATGATTTCAGTAACAGAAAATAGAAAGAGTCATAGCCAAATCTAGGGTAGCTATAACAAGAAAAATAACTAGAGTTCCTATAGAGGTATTGGAGATGTTTCAGAAGTATTGTGTAAATGTGTACAAGGCAGAGGAATGAAGAAGCCAAGAATATGCACAGGTAGAAGTATTTATGGAATACCTCACTGTGCCAAAGTTAGATGAAGATAAGGCCCAACAGTTACTAGCTAAGAGATGAACGTTCGTAGATAGGTTCATAGATTACTACTAGGCTAACTGACCTTTTGGGTCATTTTAAGCCTAGCCAAATACCCCGCGTGAATCAAAACCTGCACCTTGTGTCTGTAAGGTAAACACCTTAACCATTATGCCAACCTGTTGTGATGCATATAGTCAGAGAGTAGAGAATTATCCAGGAACATATGGCATTCCTGTGGACATTTTGGAAGTTAAGAGGGAAGAAACTAGTAAAGATCTGGATGGTCCTGTTTAACAATATTTTAAAGGGTGCAGGTGTCCCACCAGCACCTTGGAAGCAAACTCTGGTGGCTGTGTTTACCCAAAGAAAGTAAAGACCCTACAGATCCAGCTTCATATAGACCCATTTTAATTTTAAACCCTGACTGTAAAGTGTTGATGTTTATACTTGCTAAGACAATTGCAGATGTGTTACCAAAGTTGATAGATATGGATTGTTGTGGTTTTGTGCAGGCGAGGTAACATTTTATAACATTAATACAACAACAACACAGAGCAATGATGGTCTATGGGGAACAGAGTATAAGAAAACACTACTGTTGTATTGGTGAACAAGCTGTCTATCAACAGAGGAACCTGGCAGGGATGCCGTCTTTTCTCACCATTATTTGCTTTGTATTTAAAACAGTATGCAAAGAAAATAAAGGATTCACAAATTCAAAGATAGGTATTAGAGTATCCTAATAAATTATGTACCATGCATGAATTAATTCGGCAATGTCCATACATGTGGGGACAAGTATTTATGTGTATGGATTAACAAGAATTCTGTTATGGCAGCTAAGGATATGTGGGAAGAAACTAAGTTAGAGGTGATATAAAATTGAGAAATTAAAAGATTTTGGTTATGGATATGGTTAGTGGGATACAAGGAGTAAACATTTTTTAGTTTCTTAGTTTTATATGTAGGTCAGGCAAATTCTTATCAAGTAGAGGAGAAATTGTGAAGTATAATTAATATGAGCTGAAGAAAATCATTGAGAGGGTTAAGAGGGCAAGAGTTAAGTAGGATAAGCTGATTTTACTCATGGAACAAGGACGACGTGGTTTTGAGTTACCCGATTTGAAGGAGTACTTTAGAGGTACACATTTACGGCTGATATACATAATTCAAACAGGAGATAATAAATCAAAATAGAAAAGGATTATGATGAAACAAGGGGAGTTCAAGACATAAAAAGATACTAGAAATTTTGGACACAGGTTCTTGAGTATTTACAAAGTAACAGAAATGAAACTTGATTTAATATTAAAAATATGTGCATGCCAGTTGGACAGGTCAGCATTCTGTCATAAATCAAGAACTCTCAACAGGAATTAGTCTAACATGGAAATTATATTGTTTTTGCTTTACTGCTTTTAGTACTGTTTGTGTGAAATAAATGATAATGTGCAGTTACAAACACCAAACCACACTGAAAACGGATATATTAAAAATTAAAGCAAAACAAAGCTGAGTAGTCCAGATAGTGACAGAAGGGATTGGAGACTGATAGCACAACCAAAAGTGTCACTGGAGTAAAACTTTGTTACAAAGCTAAGTGCTTTCACCAGACTATTGAAGTAAGAAATCTAAAACAGTTGAAATGAGCAGGTGTTTTAGACTTCTTCTTTTAATTGTTTGAGGAAACCGCTCAGCTTCATAATAAAGTTTTACTTCAGAGACATTTAGTTGTGGGTATTTGGTTTTAAGTTCAGATCTGTAGCTGAAGGTGATGCAGTACTAACACTGATGCATACATTTGTACCAACATTTACTTTAATTCATTTTCATTCATTAAATGCAGATAAATGCCAGTACTGAATAGGTTCATAGGTAATTACTAGGCTAATGACACAAGAGCCTTTACAGGTCTAGCCAATAATACCCAGGATATGACAGTATAATATCTTAATTTCCCAGATATGGGATGGGGTTGTATCAGGGTAGTTGGTCTTTGGGTGTTAGAGCCCCGAGTCATTTTATAGGCTGCCTCTGTCCATAAGGGACATGGGCAGTACCACAGGAATGTATTTATGGTTCCCCATCCATTTATTCAAATACTTTTTGAAGAGAGTGAGGGACATGCTTTGTTTTACGAAGACTGGAAGTTTTATTCCATAGATGACATAGCCTTTGAGATACAAATCTGTCTCTCCAGCAAGTTCTGTGTAGAGTCATAAGTAAGGTTCAGGTCCATGGAAGACGTTACCCTTATATAATTTGTTTTGTGAATATATGTAACATTTTCATCAGAGTTGGATCAGAGAATGCCTTGTAGGACATGCATAAGTCCCCTGTCAATAAACAGTGTGAGACAGAGTAAAGGGATAGGTCCTTTAGTTGGTCTCCATAAGACATATGTCTTACACTTTGTATTTTTTTTTTAGTGACAAACCTGTGAGCATGCTTCAGTTGGTATGCCTGGTTAGGTACATGCAGAAGGGAGCATTGTACTCAATTATGAGCCTGATGACGACCGAGTACAGTGGCATCATGTCTTCCTTTGATCTTGATATCGAAATTCAAGGTTGTGATGGCTGTAGCATCCTTATCAAGATGTGTTCCTTGGATCAAATTTGTAAAACTGCAGGCAGGCTGAAAGGGAAAGTTACACAATGACGTTATTTTACAAAGAGACAGTTGCGACACCCAAAATTAATCAACTTGAAGAAAGAAACCAGCTAAACACAAATGTGGAATTATTTTTGTAATGTTATATATAAATTGGAAGAATACACAATGTAACATATATTTGCACAAAGTATTATGCAAAATTAATAGAATTGTATACTGCGGTGGTGGTGCTGCGGTAGCGTTGTCTCCTCACAGTAAGACGTTGTCCTGTTTGATTCTCAGCTAGAGCGTCTTCTGTGTGGAGACATGCGTGAATGGGCGTACCTTCGTTGAAGGCTGTGCGTCAGGGCCGGCAACTCGGCACGTAAAAATCTACTGCCAATCATTAGTGGTCCGGAGTTCCGCTGTGGCGACCCCTAACAGGGAAAAGCCAAAAGACACAACAACAACTAACAATAACATATGGCTGAATGTAGTAATGCTTGGTATACCCATGGTTGGCTTTGTTTGGTCACTCTAGCTTTATCCTCACAGGACTGATGAAAGGAGATTTTACCAATTGGTATGTCTCTAAGTAAGGGTAGAGAATTCAAGCAAAATGGAGCCTGTAATTTACTGGTGAAAATTAGCAAATGAAGCAAGGTACTGTGAACAAATAACTCTGAAGGGAAAGACAATAGAATGAACCAAGGCTGAGCAGATGTTTTGGACTTGGCTTGTTTCCCCTGCATACCTCTCAAGCTCTTAATGCAAGAAATCTGGATAAAGCCTAAAATAATGGGGGGACGAGGACCGAAAATAGTGACAGATTTTGAATATTGCTGTTATGAACTTGAAAGGTTGTTAGAGTAACATGATTTGTGTTAAGTTTAAAACTAAAATGTATGTCATTATTTAGTAACTATAAACTTCAGTGATTTTCCAGGAAACCACAAATTTTATGAAGAACAGACCAAAAATATGAGACAAAAATCTGGACAGTTGAGAGGTATGCTTCCTTCTCACAGTTTGATAATGGAATGTAGGCAAAGGGCAAGAATGGAGAGAAGAGGGCAAGGTCTGGTAGAGTTTTTAGTTGAGTCTAGAACTAAAGCTGTTGTTAAGAAGGATATAAGTTGGTGGGGCATATATATTTCATGATAATTGTAAGAATAAATCAGAGGAGGTTAGTTTGCATACATATGTTTGTGCCCCAAGCAGACCACATGTGTTTTTTTCCTCAGGTTACAGATGCTGGAAGAGAGAGAAGTCCCCATCCCATATTTTTGGTAGTATAACAAGTTGGAAGATTTTAACAATTTGCTATAGATCACTTTAATAGAAATGTTAGGGGAACAAATAGTTGCAACAAGGGACATTTTTCTTTTGATCTGGGACTCAGGATCTGAATTGCCTGGACATAGTAAGGCCTTAGAGTAATGTTGGCTGATAAAAAACAGTTGCTAGAAAATCAGCTGTAATTGTAGTAATGAATATTGTAAAGGAGATAAAGGAACTGGAGGTAGGGGCCTGTAGAAAAGGGGAATGGGAACAACATGCAGAGTAATGTTCAGGAAGAGTTAGGTTTAAGGAATGGCAGGACTTGAGCAACTTATACAGTGCTGGAGTGAATGAAAATTGCTAAAAAGAAAACGTATATTGATTGACAATAGCAATTGAAAATGTTATTTATTTAGTTTAGACAAACAGGCAGAGGCAAAGCTCCAGTTCTCCAAGAAATTTAATGGTACCAAATACAAACACAAGCGCTTTCACTGACTGTTTCTTCAGGTGTTCTTGGAGAAATGGAGCCTTGCCTTTGCCTGTTTGTCTACATTATTAGTTTGTTTCTTTTCTCTTGCAGAGGCACCTGGATATCATTGGTTTGTTTTACTTTTGTTTTATTTAATTAGTTTGTTTACGGGTGTTATTTACTTATTAACATTTGTTGACTTAAAGTCTCACTGGGCAAAAGCCCTTTTCAGTAGAGGTCTAGAAGGAAAAGCTCCAAACTTGTAGATAGATAGGTTTAAGTAGAAAAATACAATAGACATTACACAAGGTGGTTGGAAACATTAGAATAGATATAATTAAACCATACAGTAGCTAAAACATTTGTCGTTTAAAACAGTAGATAATTGTAATGATGCATATACCCTTGAATAAAACTAGTTGAAAAATGACAATAAGAGATTAAAGAAGGCTGCAGTAAGTAGTAGAACTTAGTTGCATTAAGTAAAAGAAGATAATGTATCAGGAAGTGCTAGGTTGTGAGAAAAAGTAATAGTGGTGGGGAGTAGAGGAGGAGTAGGTTAGTTAAGTGGTGAGGATGGATTTGTGGGCTAGTAAGGGAGAACAAAGGTAGTAGGAGAAAATAGGTGAGGAAAGGGGGTGGGAGAGCTGTAAGAAACAAGTGGAGGATGAGTGAAGGGATAAAAATTGGAGGACAGGTTTAATGTATAGGTGATAGGAGAGGAATAAAGTGTTACCCAGGAGTACTTCAAGAGCAAAGCCTGAAGTTGTTTAGCAAAGTTTTTAGAGAGGTATTAAATGTTGCTATATTTGTGGAGTTAGTGGTATTTGGTTCCATGCTTTAGCTACACAGTAAGAGTATAGACTTTGGCAGGCTGTGACATAGGCAATCCTACATTTATGTAAATGAAAACAAACCACACTGACACAGTTCTAGTTGCAAGCATCACAAACCATACTGGCAAACTCCCAGTTGCAAACATTATACATCACTTATCTACCCAGTTGTTTTCACTCAAACATTACACAGCTCATTTAAGTCCTGATGCCTTTTAAACCAAATTCCTCCCACACTGACACAATCCTATTTGCAAACATCACAAACCATACTGACAAATTCCCAGCTGCAAACATTATGCATCACTTATCTACCGAATCTTTTTCAAACCTTGGATAGTTCATAGGTTATAGGTTCATAGGTTGATACTAGGCTATCTGCCCTAGGGCATTTACAAGCCTAGCCAGAGTGTGCTTGGCTTTCACCACCCTTCTTAGATTAGTTGACTGTGCCTCTGTATAGTAGGTCACAGAAGATGGCCCATTTAAGGTTAGTTTACCGTGCCTCTGTCTAGCATCTTTTTCAAACATTGAATAGTTCATAGGTTATAGGTTCATAGGTTAATACTAGGCTATCTGCCCTAGGGCATTTACAAGCCTAGCCAGTGTGTGCTTGGCTTTCGCCACCCTTCTTAGATTAGTAGACTGTGCCTCTGTATAGTAGGTCACAGAAGATAGCCCATTTAAGGTTAGTTTACCGTGCCTCTGTCTAGCAGTGACACAGAAGAGATTCCAGGGGTAAATTTACGATCTCCCATCCAAACGTCAAGATTCTTCTTGAAGAGGGTCATTGAGGGGCTCTCATAGGTAGGTCTCAAGGACTCACAGGTAGGTACTAGGGCTGTTGGCCCTAGGGCCTATATAAGCCTAGCCAAAAAGGTACCCTGGCTTTCGCCACCCAAGAAAATTATTTTCATTTAAGTCCTGACACCTTTTAAACCTCATTCCTCCCTTGTATGTATTGTTCCCACAATTCCAATTTTTTTCCTGCGTAGTTTGCTCCTACCCTTTTCTAAAGATCTCAGTTCCAATTGTTTTATCTCTGTTACTATATTTACTACTTCCAGTATAGTTGGTTTAGATTTTGATTTCCATTTTCAAGTAACTGCTTTTTTGGCAGCTACCATTGTTAGACACAACAACACCTTAACATGTCTAGGCAATTTCCAGCATCTTAGACAGGGGAGAAAGGATAGCTACAGGATGGAAGTTGGCTATATCAGAAGAGTTACTACCGTTGTGGAGAGGGGTGGCCTATGTAGTAAGTGATAGTTTAATAAAGATGTGTCTTGTTTAAGAAAAGACAAGAATTGAATAATTTATGTAATACTGCTCGGGTCTTATGATATATAGCAGTATATGTGAAATATAATGCTTGCTACATTAACATAATTTGATTACTTTTATACAAATGTAAATTTACCTATGTCACAAGTGATAGATAATTCAGTAAAAGTTTTTGAAGAAAAAAAAACATGCTGAAAAAAATCATTCATAAACAACACCTCCTTCAACATCAGCTCCTCAATCCCAGACAGCTTGGCTTTCGTCACAACCACTGATCTCTCATTCATGGACACAGTTGTCTCAGTTTCACCTCTCAACTTATTCAAAGCCTTTGATACAGTAACCCATAAACTGCTTCAGCAACTGGTACCACTAGGTCTCTCTGAACCCACACTTCTGTGGTTCAATAGCTACCTAATAAGAGGACAACGATCTGTAAAATGGTTCAATAAATCTTCACGTTTTCTAAACATCCCTACAAGAGTACTTCAAGGTTCCATTCTAGGACCTCTTCTCTTTAATATATTCATAAATAATCTGCATACGTCAATTCTCATACAACATGCCAGTGACATTACACTAATTTGCTCCTCTAACCACCTACAACAAATAACCTAATAAGCCTTTAATTCCACAAATAAATGGCTTACAAATGTCCAACTCGTACTCAACCCAGGGAAAACCAAACTACTATTACTCTTCACTAAAAATCATACCAAGTCCAAACTCAGTTTCAAGGATATATCTTTGAATGATACAGTAACTGAAACTGTCACTCATACAAAACTTCTAGGATTAGCCATAGATGACAATGTCAAATTTGACCTCCAAATCTAAAATTCTGTTAAAAAACATCAAAAGTTTGGCATGTTGTACAGAGGCAAACATTTCCTGACAAATTCTACCAAACTAACCCTGACAAATATGTACATACTACCTTCTCTTGTCTATGGTGCGCTTATTTTCTCCTACCACCAGTGAATTACAAAATCCAGACTTAAACAATGCTGCAATAATATTGCTCAGTTTGCTGCCAACAAACCCCAATCTACCCATGAGTGCCTAGCCTTAAAAAAATTAATAGGTTAGAACTCTCCCACTACCTTAACTATACCCGGCTACCACTACCTAAAAACTTATAAACAAGCCCTCAGATTGACCTTCTCTTTGCATTCCTATACAATACTATTATCCGACCCGTTGTCTATGATCTAACGAATGACAAAAAAAAAAAAGCTTTCTATCCACAAAGCATAACAGTTTTTCCATATAGAAGGGAATTAGGATTCTGTGATGGATCAAAATTGACACTGGATGTAATATTACATCGGCAGCTGTTTTTAGGTATTCTGAAGGTAGTTAGTCTACTGACGGGGAGCAAGGTTTTAATATCATGTGCGACTATATTTTTTGTGTTTGCCTGCAGTTTTTACTGTTTCTTCTGGGATGCTGTTATTTTCTGCTCGCAGACTTTGCCCCCCCACTGACTTATAAGGGCAGTATTTCCTGTCTTTGCATCATCATGCTTGTCGCTGTGATGATGCAAAGTTGGGTCTCTCTTGCACTTTGTAGTAGGTCTTTTTTCTTCTTCTTTTTTTTTTTTTTGCAGGTAAATGTCATGTTAATGCTGCGCATGGGCTGAGTGCAAAATATGTCTTGTTTATTAATGGAAAAAGTTTTGCATTAGCATGCATTTTCTGGTCAAAATGAATTATAAGCTATGAAACTGTAATATCTAGCATTAATGTCCAACTGTAATTCTCTATGATCAAAAGTTTTATGAGGGATGGAGAGGAAAAAATATAAAGTAAAATCGGGGGCAGTCTGCAAAAATCATGGACAAATGAATTGCAATAGTCAGTTATATTAGGCAAAATCAGAGAGAATTAAGAGTTATGGATTTCGTGCTGCATATGATGTGCTTGTGTGACATTGAAACAAAAGCAGCCTTCACGTTTGTTTCCACATAAAAGGAATGCAGAATGCATGGGGGTTTGAAGACTAGATTAACCAGCAATATGTAACTCGCGTTAAAATTGAAAACTACACAAAAAAATGCAAGTAAAACTTCCCAAATTGGAAAATCCTCTTACATGGGTAAGTACTAGGCTAGCTGTTCTTGCAGGCCATTTTAAACTCGGCCACTTTCCCTTTTTGTGCTTGAAGTAACCTATCCAATTTGGTTATAGATTGGCCTTACTCATCCCATGGTCAATAATTTTATATTACCTCTAATGAGAATAACTGGGATCATACCAAAGATAATTTAAGGGGACCCGTACATTGAACAAAACATTTAGGAACTGCCTCTGTCCATTAGTAGTACAATGAGCAGTCCTGGGTTAAATTTTCTGATTCCAATCCTTAGCTCTAGGTTGTGCTTGAATATCGGCAGGGATGAACTTTGTTTTATGTGGATGAGGGGTTTGTTCCAGAGCAGCGGTATCCTCTGCAAGATATATCTGTCCCTTCAGACCATTCTTTTGATGTTGGGGAAGAGGTTTAGATCCCTAGATTGAGTATTTCTGATGCCATTTGACTTGCTGATGTGCAGTAAATCCATCAGTAATGGGTTAGAGGATACCTTGTATGCCAAACACTGGTCACTTCTTAGCAGTCTGTAGGATACTGAGTATAGTGACAGGGCTTTGAGTCAGGTAGGGCATGTTGTTTAGACCTTGTATCCTTTTCAGTAAGGTATCTCTGTGGACGTTCCAGTTGTTACATGTGTCTGGACAGGTACATGCCAAAGGGGGCATTATATTCAGCGACTGGCCTAATGAGGGCTGAGTAAAGGGGGGCAGCGACTTCCCTAGATCTAGATACAATCCTTTTGGTTATAAGCTGTGCAATATAGGAGGATTTCTTACAACAGTAGACACACATTCTTCAAAGGTGAGATCACTATCCATATTAGTTCTCATGTCCCGAACAACTGGGTCAGCTTTTAGGGGTGTATTGTCAATGTGGTAGTTCTTTGGGGTAAATGACTTTTATGATACAATAATGCATTTTTTTACATGTAGTTTCAGTCTATGATTTTGGCACCAGGTATTTATTTGGGACAAATCTTTATGCAGGATGGCTAAGTCATTTGAGGATTCAGTGACTGCTACTAGCAATCTGTAAACTTAGTTAGCCAATGCCCTGGGATGATATAGTTGACAGACCACACTGCTTTGACAGAGATGGGCTTCACCTCTCACCTCAAGGCTTTAGGTTGCTGGCAAAGGTACTTGCCTCCCCCGTAGTGCCTTTTTTAGGCAGTGTCATAAGAACAAACTTCCAGACGTAAAATTATCCTCCAGAAACAAACTCAGGGTTATGCTGCTTAATGCTAGGAGTCTAAATCATAAACTGCACTCACTTGAAGCACTTCTAACACTGGAAGATGCTGATGTCTGCGCAGTCACAGACACATGGTTTAAGGCCTCAGAGAGTTACCTGGCCATGCAGGTCTACAATGCCTTCCATACATTCAGACCACACAACGAACATGAAAAAAAACAAGGGGAGGAGGAGTATCCTTCTTCATTAAAGACATGTACACCTCTAGACTGTTTAAACAGTATGACTCCCTAGAGTTACTTCAAGTCCAACTAACTGTAGAAAAGACCCCCCCTCCACTTCATTGTTAGATATAGGTCCCCCCACCATGAACCATAAAAACCACACAGCCTACTTGGACCTACTTGAGTCACTCTCACTACAGCCAAATTCCCTGGTCATGAGTGACTTTAACTATCCTTCCATTGATTGGGTAACATATATGAGCACAAATCTGCTCGCCCAAAGGTTCCTGGACTTTAACACAAATGCTGTGGAGCAGATAGTCAGCACCCCTACAAGGGGCTCTAACGTCCTTGAGGTAGTGCTCACCAACATGGGGGATCTCTGCACCACCCCATGTGTGGGGCCCTCCCTGGTAAAATCCGATCATAAATCCGTCTCATTCAAAGTAACGATCATACCTGACCCACCCTCTGGAGCAAAAAGGTTAAAAATCTTCTCCAGAATCCCCTGTCACCACTGACAGCAATGACTTCTATACTGAGGTGTACACAAATGTCCTGTATAAACAGCTGTATAAATTATAACTCAGCTGTACCAGAACGGATCAAATCAAGATCCTCACGGAAAAAAAAAGGCACCCTGGTGGGCATCCAGCATAAATAGGTTATACAATAAGAGAAAGAAACTGCTGTCAAAAAAACAAGAGGGAATGGTCCCAGCAAAGGAAGAACTCCCACCAAAGCATAAACAAGCATATTAGACATCTTGTAAAGTCCTCTAAAGCTAGTTACGAAACTAAATTAGCATCCCTAGCTAAGGTAAATCACAAAGCATTCTTTTGCTAAGTCTGAAATCTAAAAGGGAAGGTCTATCTTTGTGCCAAACTAGCTGTGGACGTACCACTTATACTGAACCTGAGGATATCGCCAACCTGTTAGTGGGCAGGTTTGATGAAAACTTCACCCCCTGTCCCCACCAGTCATACCCCATAACTGTCATCAGTCGTCTGCCTAGTATGTCCAGAAAGCAGGTCATAACTGCACTCTCCAAGACCAAAAACACAGCCCCTATGGGACTGACAACATCCCAGGCTGCCTATTAAATGGTCTAAAACAGGAGTTAGTGGAACCACTGAGCATGCGCTTCAATCTCAGTCTAAGCACTGGCTTTGTCCCAGCTGAGTGGAAAACAGCTCTTGCACAAAGTGGGTCCCTGAACTGACCCCAGAAACTATAGACCCATAAGTCTAACCAACGTTATCTGCAAGGCCATGCAGGGAGTCATCATAGATCTTAAGGATGTAGGTGACATTCATACTCTTGACCCTACCCAGTTTGGCTTCATTAAGGGCAGATCTTGTCTGCTGAACCTGGTGTACTACTTTGAGAATGTCACTAAGGCTCTGGGTGAAGGCAAAACAGTTCACACTGCCTGTCTTCACCTAGCCAAGGCCTTTGACACAATCCCTCACTCAGGCATCATTGAGAAACTCACCCAGCTTGGGATTAACCCTACGTCACTAGATGGGCTGCCAGCTGGCTCACAAACAGAACACATACAGTTAAAGTTGGAGATGCCAGTTCTACTAGTAGACCTGTTACCAATGGTGTTCCACAGGGATCTGTGCTAGACCCCCTACTGTTTGGTATCTGTTTTTCAGAGGTCCAGGCAAAAATAGATAGCCTATAGTTTACCAAGTTTGCTGATGACTGCAAACTGGGTGCAATCATCGAATCCCCCAAAGATGTCAACATACTACAAAGTGGGCTTACACAGAGAAATGACTGGTGTCAAAGCCACAGATTTGAACTAAATTTAAAAAAAATGCATTATCATCCCCTTCAGCAAAGAAGAAACCATTACTAGTTACATTAATAATATCCCCCAAGTTCAAACCCAATGGTGAGAGATTTAGGAACGCAAGTTGATTACAGCTTTAATTTTGATCATCAGGTGTCCACAGTAGTAAAGAAGGCTTTTTAAGTTGCACACCTCATAAGCAAGGGTATAGCATCCAAAGCTAAGGAGGTTATAATGCTCCTGTAGTCAGGTCTCATCAGACCAACAATAGAGTTCAATGCTCCCTTCTGTATGTACCTCGCCAGACATCTGCAGCTACTGGAGGGACCTCATAAGTTTCGCACCATGAAAATTCAAGTCCTACAACACATGACCTGCATAGACAGACTGGAGGCTCTATCACTTTACTAGGCTGCTTAGAGGTGACTTGTGCCTGGCCTACAGAGCAGTCTCAGACTCTGCCTTGATGAAGCTGCTGCATATGCGCAAATCCAATGGGACAAGAGTCACTCGCTCTAGGGATCTTAATCTAACCTCAGTTATTAACAAGACATGCTGGAGAGACAGATATGTCTCCCAGAGGTTGCCACTCCTCTGGAACAAACTCCCAATTCACATAAAACAGAGCTCCTCAATGAAAATATTTAAGCTTAACCTGGACGGTTTGATCGGAAACTGTAAATTTACACTGGGGGTTTTACCTATGTCCCTCGTAGACTGGGGCAGCCAGTGCTAATCTTAGATTCACCTGCAAACATAGACTGTATATCTTGATCCATAAGGGAACAAGGGTGTAACATTGCTAGGCTTATAGAGGCCTTAGGGTCAATAGTCTAGTAACCTTCTATGATCCTGTGATCCTTTTGGTATTGGCTTTTACTTCAGAAAAGTAGATGCCAAACAGTAGAGGTCTCAACAAAGAACCCTGGGGAATCCACTGGTGATTGGTCTCTGTGGAGGTAACTTCCACTATTTTGATTATCTGGGTACAATCTGTGAGCCAGTAATCCAGCTGGTGACTCGGGAGTTTATTTAGCTTTTCTACTATGCTTGAGTGGGGAATTGTGTCAAAAGCTTTGGCCAAGTCGAGGTATGTGATGTGTACTATTTTGCCTTCATCCGTTGCTTTGGTGGCTTTTTCAAAAAGAATTAAAAAATGAACAAGCACAGGAAACTGTCTAGTCCAACCTCACCAACACAAGTATTGAGGAAAAAAAAACAGAAAAATTAGTAGTCTTAAAGCTTCTTTGATGAGCTCAGTCACAATAATTTCCAAAAATCATGAAACCCAGGTAGTGTTCCAAAGCAGCAAGCTTTTATTTGTTACAGACAAGTGATCCTCAATAACAAAAAAAAATCAGAAATACTTTATAATATTAAACATATCAGCTTTTATACACTTAGAAGTAGGTGTGGAAAATGTATGTACTGTTTAATTTTAAACCCGCCTATTCCAGGCAAACTATATAAACAGGGTTGTAAAAGTGAATTTTAGAACAGCAAGTACTGACCCCCACACACTAGTACAGATTAGATCAAACTAAAAACAGCACCTATCAATTTGCAACCCACATTCCAAAATCAGGTGGCAAGAAAAGCATAACATCCATATAAAAAGACTGACTTTTAAATAAAATTGGCTTCTGCTAAATAATGCAATAAAGCTTTCATTAGGTCTGCGACAAGAACCAAAATAATGTACATAGGTAGATAAGTAAGTGCTAACTATACAAGAAAAAAAAAAAAACACACAGCTGTCTAATCATAAACATTATCTAATTGCAATAGTATAAATATAAATGGGTCTATATTACGTGATCGAAAATTCAGATGTTCGAACACGTAATGATCGACCCCAATAGAGCGAACCGGCAAAATGTCGAACGGCCGGAAAAAAAATAATAAAAAACCCAAACAAACCATTAAACTGCTTTATGCAGGGGGGCAAGCCCCCCTGCACTCCCACACCACCCGCTACTTACATATACCAACTCCGAGACCGCACTACATTGCAGTAAACGGAAATTTCCCCGTATGGAGATTTCCATTTACATGTTCGACATTCTGCCGTTTCGCTCAATTGGGATCGATCATTACGTGTTCGAACATCTGAATTTTCGATCATGTAATTTAGACCCAAGATAAATATATATCTACATAATAATATCTAGTAAGTATTTATATGTATTAGTACCCATAAAAACTAAGTTATTTACAGCTCAGAGAAAATGTCAGTCCTTTGCAGTCGAGAGAAAAAAAACATCACAGTTTTCATGTTTACAGCCGTAAAATTTTTTATACAATAATAACCAGTAGAAAAAACACAAAAAATACAGAAAACAGTGGATGAAGTGAACTAATAATGTATAAAAGTGTGGAGGTGTGTGCATGAGCATGCACCTGTATGCTAAATGGGGGAATTATACCAAAATATTATGGTAATAGTGGCATGAAAAAAATGTGTGTTTTGAATCTACACTTTAAATCTCTGGTGTGATGCAAGAGTGTAATAAATGTAATCAAATTAGAACTGAGGTTAAAGTAACTAAATATATATATATATATATATATATATATATATATATATATATATTTATACACATTTTATACATCTTTGTATTATTTTTTTAGTATGCCTGGTACCTTTAGTACATAAAAATATTTCCTCACCAAATTCGCTAAAACAAACTTTACAGATTGTGTGGCAGCTTACGTAAATTCAATACACTGTTAAAAGAGCAGTAGTAGTAAAGTCCTGGTTTTCTGAATGCATTTAATTTCAGCTGCCAGGGATTCTTTTTTTTCTAAAATACCATTGATGTCCCCTTCAAGTTTTTCCATCTCCACACAGTCCAGAATAATACATTTAAAACTAGAATGTCTGGGGTGTTCTTCTAAGTGCTTGGATAAGGCATTCCTTTAGCATTTATGTCTGATGTCAGAAAGATGACCTGAAATCCTCCTTTCAGTTTATTCATAGCCTTGCCCACATAAATTGCAGGACAGTCATTACACTTGGCCCTGTGTACAACTTTTTCAGTATCACCTGCTGAAGATTTCACCATCTTTTTAAGATGGAGTGTGACTCATTTGAGTGCCTTTATCAAGTATTCACATAAAGTGTAATTAGGTGGCCCACAGATTTTAGTGCTCATGTCATCCTGGTGTTCCTTGTTTTTCTTTTCCGCATAGCCACATATGCTGCTTCTCTTTTTATATACAAAAGTAGGGTGGTCTCCTAAAACCCTTACACACTGCTGATTGTCAGTGTGGACGGCACAGTTCTCCTTAATAATGGTGTTAATTGTATTGAAATCCCAGGTGTAAGTTAGAATGCAACTTTCCTTACATTTCTCTTCTTTTGGGTTAAGGTGTTCTTGTTGCATAATTCTATCAAAAGGCTTATTCCACATAGGATCATTGTTAGTTTTGCAATCTCTAATGGGATCCAGGATCATATGTAACATGTTTGATTACTATCCTCTGGTTAAGAAATCGTTTTCAAGATCATTCATATTTTTGAGAAAAGGGGCGAAATCTGTGGTAGTACGTACTGTAGCCTTGTGATTCTGTGAATCTGTAGCATTGTGAATTTTATTACATTGTGCTTAGTTTTTGGATGTATACTATCTCTGCAAAATAAGTAGATCACTCTTGTTGGTTTCCTGTATAAGTTACTAATTAATTTTCCTCTGTCTTTATCAATACTGTCAGTCATATTAAGGAACTGCACTGATGCTAAACTGATGGAAGTGGTAAATTTCATGAAGGAGGTTTAGTTATTGATGTAATGGATAAATTCGGTGAGTTTAGATTTCTAACCTTGCCAGACTATAAATATATCATCAATAAAGCGAAGTTAGCTGGTAGTACAAATTCCTTCTCCCACTTGCATAAGGCTGCATTGGCTAGGCGATTGGTCATAACCACACCCGTAGTTACCCCTTGTCTCTTTGTAAGTCTGGCCATTGAAACTGAAAACAATTAATAACTTATGTGGACTGGTAGTTTTACTAGTGTTTGCTGCTTCTCTTCCCCATGAAAGAAGCACCATTTTTGGCTTGACCATGGAACATATTATCAGTCCTTCTTCCAGCCACAAAAACAAAAATTTAAGTAAACAGCCTTTGCAAACACAGCAGGCTGGCAATTTGCCTCAGGCACAGGTGTGTGACACTGCTGTGGCCATTTATTGTACCTCAGCCCACTCATCTTTTACCCTACATTCCTCTGATGTAGTACATACAGCCACTACAGGATAGTCATGTCCTCTGTAGCTGATGGAATCCTCTCAGTGGGTAAGGGAGAGCCATAGTGGTCATTCGTGGAAAAGAAACAAGGAAGATTCCCTTGTTATGTCAGAATGCTGTGCCCATCCCTGGGGAGGCAGCGGCTGCCATTAGTAACACAGTTGGTCCCAGTTTTTATGTGAAAAAGAAACAGAAAACTAAACATATTTCTCCTCCTCCTCAAATTTCATCGGATAGGAGTAGTTTACTAGGACTGGCTCTGAGTTTGTTTCAGACTGTTTATCCTTCTTGTAGAGTAGTTTCTGGTAAAAGAAAGAGCGGTGCCTCTTTTCCTGAAGAGATTCATGATTCTGAATTTGAACAGGAAGATGTGGGGACAGACTCAAGGTTTTGTCGTCAGATTTCTGGTATAGACTCAGAGGACAGCTCAATTTCTTAATCTTCCTGTTGGGGGGGGGGGTTCTCTGTCTGAGACTGTTACTAGAATGTCCCACTGGTTTCACTTATTTGACGGCTAGGTATTCAGCACAGCAAAGGACTTTCAGACCAAGATGGCATTCAGACTGGCATCAAAGAAGTTCTGGGTAACTGCGTCCATACATCAACTTTATGTCCTACACCTTTTATGGGGATCATGCATGTGACGTACGGCTCATACAAGATCTAAAGGCATTGGTATACTGGCCAGATGGGCTGTCTCTGGCAGGAATTCTTAAAGTAAAGAATAAGCAGCAGTGAAAAGGACATCTACTGTTATGGTAAGATTTGTACCCAATTGTACTTTCTCATAATACCCCTGGCAAGACTCCACATGAGAAAAATACAGTGGTATCTGAAATGTCTTTGGTTCCCACATCAACACCTCTTATCTTTTCAAATCAGTATTGGGGTTTTCAGAAGATAATTTTTTTGATGGAGAAAACGGATATCCGTAAATACAGGCCTCCCCTTCTCCACATCAGTCAGTTACCACAGACACTTTGGACTTTGCTTGGGAAGCAGTTTTGGGAAGGATAAAAGTGCAGGGGATGTGGGACACCAAGGACAGGTGCAAGCACATAAATGTCAAGGAGATACTTGTCTTGATCAAAGCATTCAACTCTCCGAAGTATCTTTGGTCCCTGGGACCTTTTCAAGTGTTTGCAGACAATACCTCAGTCATGTGGTACATCAACAAGCTAGAGGGAGCCAGGCTGTACTCCCTTTGCAGACTAGACACTTTAACTTGGGATATAGCTTCACAGCACAGTCTCACTCTACAGGCAGGAATATAGCTTCACAGCACAGTTTCACTCTCCAGGCATCTTGCATTCAATCAGAGCAAAACTGTGTGGCAGACAGGTTGAGCAGTACCAGGGCAAACCCTCATGAATAGAAACTAGATCAGGGGGTCTTTCAAGATTTGATCCATCTGTGGGGAGTTCTTCAAGTAGACCCATTTGCCTCTTCTCTGAACAGTCAACTGGCAACATTTTTTCCAGGACTGTATGCAAGAAGGCCTGGAAGACGGATGCCTTTTCTGTTCATTTCTTTGGACAGGAATGTTTCTGTATGACATTCGCCCTATGCACTGATATCCTTCTTCTGAGGATTCAGAGGATATCCCTCATGATTATTGTGGTGACTCCCTTCTGGCCCAGGCAGCTGTACTTTTCCCTTATTTTGGAAGTGGCCATGGACAAATTACCACAAGCTTCCTCTCAGAATGGATATACTCACACAAGAACAAGGATGTTTGATAAACCCAGACATCAGTCATAGGGTCTTAATATTTATTTTAGGCATTTTTTTCTGAGGACACGCTGCAGGTAGTAATGGAGGCAAAAAAGCCTGCTACTAGAAAGTCATATATTAGCAAATGTAAAGGTTTCTAGTTGATGCCAACAACATAACCAGCACCTATTCAGAGCTAGTTGTTAGCTGGTTTTGCAGTGTTTGTGTGAGTTAATAGCCTGTGGCCTTTCTTATTCCTCTGTCAATGTTAATGTATCAACTATTTCAGCATGTCTGTCCACGGATCCTTCTCTTTCAATCCAGTCTCATGTCAAAACGTTCTTGAATGGGTTCAAAGGCCTCCAAGTAATCTGGTGGCCCCTCCTTTGTGTCTTAATTTTGTGTTTGTAAAGCTAACACTTGTTCCATTTGTTCCAGCTAATCTGGCCAACTTGAGGCTCTTAATAAGGAAAGCAGTTTTAATGATTGCTCTGAGCTCTGCAAGGTGGTTATCTAAGTTGCAAGCTCTTATGCTGAGTCAGCCTTACCTCATTTTCCATAAGGACAGGGTTTCTTTGAGAACTAAATTTTTGTATGTTTATGTTTACAGTTTATTACAAATTATCCACCTCCCCGTTTTCTTTCCTGAACCTAAAAACGATGGAGAAAGGATTCTTCCTGCCTTGGATAGCCACAGACAACTCGCGTACAATCTTGACAGAACTAAATCTTTCAGATCAGCTGTTCATTTCTGTTGAAGGTAAGAGGACGGGGCAACCTATGTCAAAACAGACTGTTTCCAAATGGTTTTCTAAGGCTATTTCCTTTTGTTATACCCACCATGACAAATCTATTCCAGGCATGGTCAAGGCCCACTCTAACATGGCCTTGACTTCATCTATAGATTTTTGGTAAGATTTGGATTCTAGAAGTATTGTATAAGCTGCTACTTGGTACATACTTTTACAAATCACCATAAGCTTGAATCCTTATCTTGGTCTAGATCATGTTTTCCTAGGACCATTCTCCAGAGGCTCCTGGACCCTTCTCCTTCCTCATCTCGAGTAAAGTTAGCTATGGTAATCTACCCATATAGCTAATGCTACTGCAGCAGTACTCAGCATGAAGAATATAGTAAGTTGTGTAAGTTATGCTTACTATAACAGTAGCTGTTCAAATGATCACTGCTGCAGTAGCTGCTCCCTTCACCCCCTTGTTTGTTTTGTGTGTTTTTATGAAAGAGTGTGGACATTTATTTTTTGCTCTTTCTAGCCTTGTCTTTTCAGGGCTGAGCCTCCCTCTCTCCCACTATTGACAGGAAAGCTGTGAAGGGCTTGTCTTTTAGTCAGCTCATCTCGAGATACTTGACAGTTTGGGCACATAGAAGGTGCCCTGAAGCTTTAGAAGCTGTCCGGTTGTTCTATCCTTGGCAGGATATAAACCATATAGCTAAGGCTAGTGCAGCAGTGGTCATTCAAACATCTACTCTTTTATTGTAAATTCAACTTACACAACTGTACTTTAGGAATTCCTTCTATATATCACAATTGGTCACCAAGGGCATCTCTTCCAAAACCAAGTAACTTATTGACCTGTACTCTGCCTTGGTTGGACCTATTATAGAATATAAGGCCCTTCTCAGTATGGAGAACATCGATGTCTGTGCTGTGACAGAAACCTGGTTCAAGGCTTCTGAGAGCACCCCAGCGCTATCAGGTTTTACCTCATATCATCCCCAAAATCTGGACAATACCAAGGGGGTATCCATATTCATCAAGGACACCCACACCTCAAGACTGGTATGCATCGGAGACCATCCAGGTGCAATTAACCATAGGCAAGACTGCTCTGCAAATTGTAGCATGTTACAGGCCACCCTCACAAACTCAGGAACCTCACATGGCCTTCCTGAAAACACTAGAGGGATAAATGTATCACCAAACACCATCATACTAGGTGACTTCAATTACCCTAATATAGACTGGGAACACTACTCAAGCCCAAACAAAAGTTCCTGGAATTCATAAACTCAAATGCCATGGAACAACTAATCACCATCCCACAAGAGGAGATAACATACTTGATCTCATCATCACGAACATGGGAGCACAATGTTCAACAGTGTACCCTCACTGGTGAGATCAGACCACAAACTAATCTCGCTGGAGGTCCTCATCCCACCCCCACCTGAAATAAAAAGACCACAGTAAAGAACTTCTCAAAAGCCGACTTCACACTTCTAAAGACTAGTGTGGTCTCCTGGAAAACAGTACTCAAGCTGAATCACTTACAAATGCCTTCTACCAGCACCTGCAGGACTGCATGGATAAGGCAATCCCAAGCAAAACAAAGACTCTTTGTACCAAAGGGCAAGGCAGTCTGGTGGACCCCAGCCATAAACAAACTCTACAACAAAAGGAGGAAGCTACTACAAGATAGAGCAAAATCCTTAAAAGGTAAGACACCCTTGATCACTATAAGTAAAAACTAAGAGCTCTCATAAAATCATCCAAAGCAAATTTAAAAATAGCTAAAGACTCAAAAGACAATCATAAGGCCTTCTTTAGCTATGTTAGAAACCTGGGAGGAAACTCCCAGATATGCTCAGAGCTAGTTCAAAATGATGTGAAGATTACTGATCCTACAGACATTGCCAACATACTGGCTGACAGGTTCAGTGCAAACTTCTCCCCCCCCCAAAGGAGAGATATCTATACCAAACGATTGCAGCCCCCAAACATCTCCAGCCAAGTGAGAACTGCTCTCTCCAAAGCAAAAACACAGCATCCATGGGACCTGATGGTGTCCCCGGCTGTGTGCTCCATGAACTCAATGAGGAATTAAACCCACAGCTAGGACAGCTGTTTAATCAAAGTCTTACCTCTGGATCTGCAACTGTGGTACCACTTCAAATTAGCCTTATCTGCAAAGCCATGGAGAGGATCATAATGGAAAAGACATAGGAATTTGCAGACTTTGGATCCAACCCAGTTTGGCTTTGTCAAGGCAGATCATGCCCTTTTTAAACTTGGTTGACTTTTGAAACAGTCACCAAAGCCATTGATGAGGAAAGGCAGTCCATACAGCCTACCTCGATCTGGCTAAGGCGGTATCATTGAAATGTCAACCCATACATCACAAGATGGGTTGGTCAGAGCTGCTGGCGCCATGTCAGACTCAAAGCCTGTCACAAGTGGTGTCCCACAGGGCTCAGTCCTACAAGCAAACACAGGAGGGTTATGGCTGACAAAGTTTGCAGATGACTGCAAACTAAACACATCTGACACAGATATCCTTCAGAAGGGTCTCACAGAAACGGATAAACTGTGCCAGAGCCACGCCTAAAGTTAAATGCCAAAAATGCATAGTCATAAAATAGGTGGCAATCCACTGAAGAAGTTATCAGGGACCTGGGGACCCAGGTTGATAGTAGTCTGTCATTCGACACCCATGTAGCTAAAGTAGTTAGGAAGACCTTCTACATTGCCCACCTTATCATGAAGGATTCTCATCTAGATCAAGGGAGGTCATAGTCTCCCTTACTCATCACTCATCAGACCAATGATTGAGTACAATGCCCCATTCGAATGTATCTGACCCGACACTTGCAGCAGCTGGAGAGGCCACAAAGTTCCTCACCAAAAGGATAAAGGGTCTCAAAAATTGTCCTATGCTGCCCGACTGAAAGAACTCCAGCTCTATTCAGTCGCCACCGCTTTGCTCAGAGGTGACCTTTGCCTAACATACAAGGCCATGTCAAACCCAGATTTGATGAATATGCTTCACCTCAAAAATCTAGATCCATCAGAGCCACAAGGCGGAGACTTAAACCTTGGGATAGATTCATCACCCAAAGACTCCCTATGCTGTGGAACAAAATCATGTGAGGCAGAGCAGGCCTTGTTCAAGAGAAATCTTGACCAATGGATGGGAGATGGGATTACCTCAGTGTCACTGCTGACAGAGGGCACAAAAAAAAAATGGGTATAATTGGGCAGATAGCCTAGTATGAACCTATGAACCTATGAACCTATAATGCACCCTTTGGAATATATCTCACTATCACTAAACATTTCAAAAAAACTTGAAAGATTGCAGAGGTTTCTAACTAAAAGAGAATCTTGGACCTCAAAATCTTAGCAATCAGGAAAAGGTGGAGTCACTCTCTCTCTGTACTGTTTGTCATGTAGACTCTTGATGGTAGCCTGTGCCCTGCTTTCCTTGCCGTTGGGGGTCCCATTATTGTAGACCACCTTTTTCTTGTTGTCAAACAGTACAGCCAACATTAGAACAAGATATTTGAATCTAGACCAGGGAATAAATAAAACCAATTGGAGGGAGAGGTTTAACACCCAGCACTTCTGCTTACCCTGAAATTGACTCGCCCTGCATGTTAAGCAGTGCAATTCCTGTCTGCCTTCAAAAATAGCTTAGAACGTTGGATGGCTACTCCTGAAGTACACTCTGGGTCTTACAAGCCTTGCCCTCCGTGAAAAGGTTGGTAGAACCTGAGGGTGAGTATTGACCAGGCACACCAGGTACTTTCTTTGATTCCTATGATTGTTTACCATACTCATAATTGAGTATCATAAGGGAATTAAGTAATGTTTTATGATTTTGAGGCTGCTAATATGTTCTGAAAGTGGTATTAGAAAAGAGGGTGGAGGCAATAGTACTGCAGCTCATTCTGTGTAGGTTTGTGATGGAGACCATTTGATGTTTCAACTTGACAAGGATGCTTATGTGTGCATCTGTTGCTGATATGGAGGCACTCCTAAAATGGAAAGTAATAATGTTCCAGAAATGAGCATAGCTAATGTAGATCTAGCTGTATACCATGTTGTTCTATTTACAGCCTTTTCATTTTTGATCACAAGAATGTAAATTACTGCATTTAATATTCCATTTATGTAAAAGTACTTGAAATGTAGTAAGAGGCCGTGGTGGTGCAGTGGTTAACGTTGTCGCATCACAGTAAGATGTTCTCCAGTTCGATTCTCGGCTGGAGCGCCTTCTGCATTGAGTCTGAATGTCCTCCCCGTGGTTGATTGATGTTTAAAAGACATGCAGGTAGGTGCGTGCGTGAATGGGTGTACCTTCTTTGAAGGTTGGGCGTCGGGCTGGCACCTCGGCAACGTAAAAATCCCTGCCAATCATTAGCGGACCAGAGTTCCGCTGTGGCGACCCCTAACTGGGAAAAGCCGAAAGACAAAAACTTGAAATGTAGTATATGTTTTTTTAAGAAAAGGCATTTAAGTTTGGGGATTTTTCTCCTGCCTCCGGTTATTTAAAAAAAAAAAGTAACATGGGATGTCGGTAGGAGTTCCTTCCAGTAAGAAAAATAGTATTCTTAAATTTATGAGGAAAGCATTTACACTATCCATGTAACTTAACTATTAGTTTTGTAACTTTTACTTGTGCGTGACACGCATGTTGCGGTGCTGCCTGCACTGAGTATGTTTTGTGATGCCGTTCCTTACAATCAGTGAGCAGATTACTGTTCACATTTATAATCATAAGAGTTAGATGGGTGATGTAAGGTTAGAAAAGGCAAGTTAAGAGACCTCACAAAAAAGTTGAAATGGTGGGGCAAGTACATTCAGTATGCTCAGAAACCGAGAAATCATGGGCGAATGCTTAAGAAAAGTTAGCCAAGGGTATACAATAATGCAACACTTATGTAGCAGGCATATTGAGCATACAGTGGATACAAAAAATTTACACCCCCCTGTTAAAATTCCAGGTTTTTGTGATTAAAAATGAGACCACAATAAATCATTTCAAAACTTTTCCCGCCTTTAATGTGACCTATAACCTGCACAATTCAATTGAAAAACAAACAAATCTGTTAGGAGAAAAAAAAATAAAAAATGTACAATATGCTGGTTGCATAAGTGTGCACACCCTTAAACTAATACTTTGCTGTGTGTGCACACCCTTAAACTAACACTTTGTTGAAGCACCTACAACAGGAAGAGGAATAAGGTGAAGTTCCAAGACTGGAAAAACTCCCTTATCAGCCTCAACAAAAAGTTGAGATCCCTCATCAAATCCTCTAAAGCTAGCTATGAAAACAGAATTGCAGCAGATAGTAAAGAAAACCACAAGGCCTCCTATAGTTATGTAAAGAGTCTCCACGGCAATACCCAGATTTGCTCTGTGCTACTGCACAATGGTACCTCTTATACCGAGCCAACAGATTTTGTCAATATACTGACCGACGGATTCAGTGCCAACTTTACCCCCCCCCCCGGCACCCAATATTACTGCTGCACAGGTTAAAACAGCACTGTCTAAGGCCAAGAATACAGCTTCTATGGGACCTGACAATATCCCTGGCTGTGTTCTACATGAACTACAGATTGAACTGGCACCTCACCTGTGTGCCCTGTTCAATCACAGCCTCACGTCAGGCTTTGTCCCTACCGAATGGCGCACTGCTACAGTCATCCCTCTTCACAAAGGAGGAGCAACTACAGACCCTGGGAACTATCGCTCCAATAGCCTGATGAGTCTGATATGCAAAGCTATGGAACGCGTCATCATGGACCTAATAAACTATAGGGAATCTGCAAACTCTGGATCCCACACAGTTTGGTTTTGTGAAGGGTAGATCATGCATGCTCAACTTGATCAGCTTCTTTGAGTCAGTCACCAGAGCTGTGGATGAAGGCAAGGTGGTTCATACAGTTTAACTTGATCTGGGCAAGGCCTTTGATACCATTCCCCACTCAGGAATCATGGAAAAACTCACTAAGCTAGGCATCAACCCCTATATCACTAGGTGGGTTGCAAACTGGCTCACAGGTAAAACCCACGGTATGAAAGTAGCTGACTCCAAGCCAGACTGCCAACCAGTCATGAGTGGAGTCCCATAGGGTTCAGTCCTCTGTCCTCTCCTGTTTGGTATCTACTTTTCTGAAGTCCAGGCCAACACGAAGGGACTCTGGCTGACAAAGTTAGCAGACGATTGCAAGCTGGGAGCTATTATTAACTCCCCAAGTGATGTTGACATCCAACAGAAAGGCCTCACTGAGACCAACGACTTTTGTCAGAACCATGGCCTTAAGCTCAAAGCCAAAAATGTGTCGTCATCCCCTTTGGGAAAAACCTGGTTCCCATGAATTACCACATCAATGGTAGTCCACTGAACATAGAAGGCGTTCTAAGAGATCTGGGAACACAGGTTGACAGCAACCTCTGTTTTGACTGCCACATTGCCATTGTGGTCAGAAAGTCCTTCTGTGTGGCACATCTCATTACAAAGGGTTTTGCATCCAGGAAGAAAGAGGTCATTGTCTCCCTCTACTCTTCCCTCATTAGGCCAATCATTGAGTACAATGCCCCATTTGGCATGTACCTCACTAAACACGTAAACGTACCTCACAAAAAGGGTCCTAGGCCTTAAACATTTGTCTATATTCTCTATTCTCTGCCTCTAATTAGGTGATATGAGACCATCTCTGCTTGATTTACAAAGCCATGTCTGACCCAGCTCTGTTAGAAATGCTACATCTAAAGGAATCTCAGTCCCTTCGCTCCACACTCTCCAGAGACCTCAGCTTCATTACCACAGTCAACAGAACGTGCTGGAGGGACAGTTTCATAACCCGAAGACTGCCCTTGCTATGGAATAGACTTCCCATACATGTCAAACAGAGCACCTCACTGACCCTCTTGTAGAGAAATCTTGATGAGTGGATGGGAAATAGAAAATTCACCCCAGGAATCACTCAAGTGGCTTTACTCGACAGATGCACTGGGAACTAAGTTCGGGTGGCATGATGCCATGGTAATCTATGGGCTAGGCTTGTAAAAGCCCCAGGCCCATTAGCGTAGTACACACCTATGAACTGATGAATGCTACCGTCATAGAAAGGAAGAAAAAGTAGAAATATAACATGGGAGATGTGGGTCAGTGAGAATGATATTAAGGTAGTGACACTGCAGTGAAGACAAAGTGTGGGCAGCATGTGGGATAGAAAATGGGTGATTAGGAGGATTTAGAGCAAATAGGAGAAATTAAGCTGTACTAAATTAGTGGAATGGCCTGCCTGGCTGGTTGTGCAGATGAATGTTTGAACCCTTCAATGGAGAAAAAGAGAAAAATGGGACTGATGAAAGTGTGAATGTACATCTCACAGCTACACATTTGGTCGTAGAGAGTAGTGCAACACTGTAAAGTAGTGCCTGTTATTGGGTTGGTTGCTTTAGCTGTACCTTGATTTGTTTCATACTAATATTTTCCCAGGTCTTTCGTGTGATATGGCATTACAAAGTTACATTTTATTTAATTTAGTATGATTTCTTTGAAGTGATTACAAAGTTGTGTTTACAGAAATGAGAGACAAACTAAGGAAGTGGCGAGAAGAAAACTGCCGTAATAGTGAACGAATAGCCGAGGTTGGAGAGGAACTTATAAAAGATCATGCAGCCAAACTTGGAGATGACAGTAAGTGTATAAGACACTGTCTTTTTTGTTTATCTTGACTCTTCATAAGACAAGCATTTCCTAACATAGTGCATCTTATGGCTGACAAGTCAAAGCTATTTTAATGTATTTAATGTTTACATACTCTGTAGTACATAATAGAGATATTGTATCTACATTTCAGCAAGTTGTCCCATAAGGTAGAGGTAAAAAGTATACAATGTGCCGCAGGCAACAAACTTCAGAGATAATATGAGTTTTTCACCTGGTAACATAATAGTAGCATTTGCTATGACTTCCAAATGATGTAATTAATTGGATTTTGCAGTGAGGCTTTTGTGGACTGCATTTGCACAAACATTACATCATCCCATCATGTAATGCACATTAATTCTTGTATCCCCCCCTTGTTATGATGATATAATGCACTGCTCGTTATTTTTCTCATTTTCTGGGGTCTCACCATTCCTTTAGATAATTAGACTGCTTTTTTATCCGGATGCACCCCCTCCAGTCTTTTTTTATAGTACACAATGTTTGCTTTCTTGTGCTTCCTTTCATAAAGCTATGCTTAGCTGCTGTGGTACTCCACACACCAGTTAGCATGGAGTACTAGATCACTTCTTAAATGTGCTGCATAATCAGCTCATTTGAATGCATCTTAAATATTGACAGGTTACTGTGGCCCGTGTTCATGTTACAAAAACTGCATGCCTTTGTACAGAAGTTGTTGAGGCAAAATAGACATTTACATTTTCTTGTAACAGACTGTGGCAGGTAGCAGAAATGCTAATATGTACACAGCCTTCCCACTGTAAGACTAAACAGTGTGATCAGAACAATGTACCCTGGAAGGAAAAGTGGCATGGAAACTGCTATGGAAATGAGAGGGCTGTGATTTTTTGGCATTCAACTGGCCCCCATAGTGTGAATTCATTGTAAGACTGCTAATTATATAGCAGACTTTGTTTTAAATGTCACTGTGCAGTATTCTTCTGCATTGAACTAGTAGATGTAAATCATTTTTTGTTTCTTATTTATTGCTAGCACCACGAAGATCAAAGTTTGTTGCATCTGCTATTTCAATCCTGCTACTATTGCAGGGAGTAAGAATGCAACTAGCACATTTTTTTTCTTTATTCAAAAATCATTTTTTGAGTCCAGCCCATATCCATTATAGATGCCCATGAATTTCTTCATAGTAGTATTATGAAGCACATACAGAGGATATAAGTGTACAAACCCCTGTTAAAATGCCATGTTTTTGTGATATAAAAAAATGAGACCACAATAAATCATTTCAAAACTTTTCCCACCTTTAATGTGACCTACAACCTCTACAGTTTAATTGAAAAATAAATCTGTTAGGGGAAAAATATAAAATGTACAATATGCTGCTTGCATAAGTGTGCACACCCTTAACTAATACTTTGTTGAATCATCTTTTGATTTAATTACAGCATTCAGTCTTCTTGGGTAGAAGTCTGTCAGCATGGCACATCTTGACCTAGCAATATTTGCCCACTCTTCCTTGCAAAAGTGCTCCAAATCTGTCAGATTGCTAGAGCATCTCTTGTGCACAGCCCTCTTCAGGTCACTCCACAGATTTTGTATTAGATTTAGGTCTGGGCTCTGGCTGGGCCATTCCAAAACTTTAATTTTCTTCTGGTGAAGCCATTCTTTTGTTGATTTGGATGTATGCTTGGGGTCATTGTCGTGTTGAAAGGTGAAATTTCTCTTCATCTTCAGCTTTCTAGCAGAAGCCTGAAGGTTTGGGGCCAAAAGTGACTGGTATTTGGAACTGTTCATAATTCCCTGCACCTTGACTAGAGCCCAAGTTCCAGCTGAAGAAAAGCAACCCCAAGGCATAATACTGCCACCACTATGCTTCACCATGGGGATGGTGCTCTTTTGGTGTTACAAAGTGTTGTTTTTGCACCAAACTTACCTTTTGGAATTGTGGCCAAAACGTTCAACCTTGGTCTCATCAGACCATAACACATTTTCCCACATGCTTTTGGGAGACTTGATGTATTGTTTTGCAAATTTTAGCCAGGCCTGGATGTTTTTCTGTGTAAGAAAAGGCTTCCGACTAGCAACTAGACCCCATATCCCAGACAAATGGAGAATATGGGAGATTGTTGTCACATGTAGTGCACATCCAGTACTTGACAGAAATTCCTGCAACTCCTTCAGTGTTGCTCTAGGTCTCTAGGGAGCTTCTCTGTCCAGTTTTCGTCTTGTCTTTTCATCAATTTTGGAAGGATTTCCATCTCTTTGCAACTTCACTGTTGTCCCATATTTTCTACACTTTTTGATGACTGTCTTCACTATGTTCCATGGTATATCCAATGCTGTGGAAATTTTTTTGTACCTTTCTCCTAACTGATACATTTCAACAATGAGATCCCTTTGATGCTTTGTAAGCTCTCTGCGAACCATGACTTTTGCTGTAGCAGGCAACCGAGTAAATGTCAGGAAAATCCTACTAGGACATCTGAACTTTATTTATCAGTGTCTCTTTAATTGATGGCAGATGTGTACCCAAGAAGACTGAATGCTGTAATTAAATCAAAAGGTGCTTCAGCAAAGTATTAGTCTAAGGGTGTGCACACACAACAAAATATTATTTTAAGGGTGTGCACAGATTTGTTTGTTTTTCAGTTGAATTGTACAGGTTAAGATCACATTAAAGGTGGGAAAAGTTGAAATTATTTATTGTGGTCTCATTTTTTTGTATCACAAAAACCTGGCAGTTTAACAGGCGTGTGTAAACTTTTTATATCCACTGTATACTACTTTAAGGCCATAGTAGTTACTAGTTGTGTTGTCCAGGAGACCACTGGGGAGCCTACCTCAATGTCCCAGTTGTCCGGGATCACTTGTTTTGTTTGGCTTGCTCAAAGTTACATAGGTATATAGGAGCTGAGGGAATCAAACTCTGGACTGCAGGAAGTAGCTTTTTGACTTGTGTACAGCGACTACATTCTTGTTTAATAATTATCATTTCTACAAGAAGTAAGAGAATGTATGCATTGTATGTATTTAGTGTTAAGCTTATTCTTATTACCTGAATATCATGTTTTTTGGGAGCTATTAAGTGCTGGTTGGGTTTTTCAGGTTGTACATGCCCAGTGATTTTACTTCTGTAAAACCTGCACTCTTTTAGTTTTTGTTTGAATAATACAGTATGTTGTGTCACTCTAAATGTCTTAGGGCACCTGTTTCCATTATTTAAAAATATTAGTTCTTAATGCTTTATCATCATTTCTTTTTTAACCTTAGAACTACTTGTAACAATTGCCAAGATATTCTCATTACAGTGTGTGTGGTTTATATTCACACTTTAACTCATTACATCTGAGTGACGCCTCCAGGTGCATCTGCAGTTAACTCGTACTGACACCTCTAGGCGTCAAATATTGGTTGATCATATTTGCATCAATAATTCCAAAACCATGCTATGTACAAGGTTTTAAAATATTTCATCTTAAATCTTACAGAATGGGAAATTCAACTGCAGTAATATTTGACCTCTGTTTAGTGCAGGTAAATCGATATTAACTGTTGTTTTTATGATCTTATTTTATATAGATATAATTTTCACATTTTCTAAATATCTAAACTACCAAGTAACACAGAACTCCTTGGCCTTATATGAAAGCTCTCAGCTGGATGAATAAAATGTTGCTGACAATATATGCGTAATGCTGAGATATTGTAAGTTGTTTACAAAATATTACAAATGTAATAGTTACTGTGTGACTTAAAAAATCAAATTTAAGACATAGAACCTAAAGAATTCTACCACTATAAAAATAGTTTGTGTTGATGAGTTTGCTATTTACACTTCTTTCATAACCCCTATGGTTCTAGAGATATGAGGTTTGAAATGTGAGGACATAATTTGATTCTGTCAAAAGGCTTAAGCTCCACCCATTGGAAGTTACAGTGCAAACCTCCAGAGCTCCATTGGAGTGAATGAGTTAACTCGTGTTGATAACTTCCAGGATTTTTTGGAGCTTTTACACATTACATAAAGGGCTGACAAAACAGTACACACTTGTAACTGTCCCTTTGCCTTCACCACCTGCCACCTTTTTTCCCCACAGATATTAGCTTGTAGTCTAGTAAAAGAATTCTACAAGCCTGAAGTGAACATAGGCACATTTAAAATGAAGTATTCCACCGATCCCCTTTATTGCTTAGACTTTTAATAGTCACATCCTCATCAGCTTGAACCAGATCAAGCTGCACAAAGAGTATTGTTATTTTTTATTTGCTCTGAAATAGATTTCTGTAATCCTCACTTAGATTCCTGTTTAAAAGCTGACTCAGGCCATTATGATGCACAGTCACTTTCTTTGAGACATCTCTGTCCCAAGAAGATGTCATTGTAGCAAATGTATCCACTTGGTGAGGGATACCTTCAGAATACTTAATATTTCTTCCCAAGAGAAGAGCTGTCACTGCTATTGAAAACTGAGCAGGCTAATTCTTGGGCTATCCCTATCATAGTGTACTCTTTAGAGAGTTTACCAAATGGGTGCTGAGGGTATCCTGATTCTGAGTGATCTAATTTTTAACTAAATGATGATCTCTATAGGTTTGTGGTAAACAGATTTGAGCTTGCACTTGCAAAATGATGAAAGGTTATCTGGAGATCATTATTAAACATAGTCTTGGGCTCTGAAGTGACATTTTACCCTTATTACCCTGGTAAAGGATGAGGACTTAAGGGAGGTAGAATGGTTAAAGAAAAGGAAAACCTCCTCTGGGGAGTCCACAAAGAACTGTAATGCAGAGGTGATGTAATGCCTTTTAGCTGACTATCATAGGTTTTGTTGCAATTACTTGAGCTTTTCGGCTAACAGGAACCCTATATCAGTGATTGTTAGGTTGCTAATGTTAGATACAGTGCTTCAATATGTACTTCTGCCTGCAAAGGGAAGTACATACATCATTTCATTCTTATTCGCTAAAAAGAAAATACTTGAAAAATGCCAATGTGGAAAGAAAGTGCAGCTGGGATGCTTATTATGACAACTACACCTCAGAGACAGACTTTGTGTGTGTTTGTGCGGATTTTGTATGAGTGTGAGCAAGAAGCTTTAAAAGACTAGGTTATGGACTGCTGTAAAACTAAAGGTTCTCCCTGCAAGTTACATTGAGTCATTATTCATTTAGCTGAGAAGTTGACGGCTGAAGAACCTGTTCTGACACTTAATGGGAACATAAATCTCATTAAAAGAGATGTGTAGTAAGATTAGTTAAATCTAGGGAAGGAAAGCAAGAAGGTAAAAGTTTCTGTCTTCATTCCCAGCTACATCTTAGTCCTACTGAAGACTTTTTTTTGTCTGGATTTTTTTAAACCTTAGTAGGTGCACAAGGCACCCACATACAGTCAGTGTTAGTAGGAACTTTCTTCAGTTATTCTTGTTGCTTCAGGTGCTTCACATCCTGTTTGACTCTGGTATAATTTCATCAGCATAGTGTCTTGTTCTTAATTTTTTTGGGGGATCTTTTTAAGATGGTGCCTAGAAAGTTTATTACTTTTCAGAAGGAAAGGTATAAGTTGTGGTAGAGTAGAATTGTCAAAGGAAGCTGCAAGGACCAAAAGAAATGAGAGACCTCCTCTTCAGATCTGAGGAGGGTACTTCATTATAAATTATTCTCTAAGTCAGAGACACAGAACTATCTGGAATACCAAAATTCTCCTCAGCAAACAGCACAATAACCGGGCAGATACATTAGCATTCACTGCAATTATGTCAGATCAAGAGGTTTGTAAGGAGAAAAAGGCTAGCTTTACTTTGATGTTTCCCAAAACTATACCACCTTTATTACCATCAAATTCAACTATTGTCTTGCTGCAGCCTTCCTTTAATTGTAAGTTATTTGTTGAGTAGTGTTTCAGTTTACTACATAAACTACATTAAACAGTAAGTACCCATGTACCTTTATTGAACCAGTGTTTGATTTTGGATAGAACCCTTCAGTATTGCTAATTCCTGTGAAGGCTCTAGAGGGCAAGAGGAAGAGAAGAAGATAATCTCTTTAGAAGGAGTTCTTCGTGAGATAGATTTGTTTTCCTCCCTCTTAGCCTTTTGATAAAGAAAGTTGTCATGCTGACTTCTGTCAATTGTGGTATGACGTAAAAGTGAGAGGAGCTTGCACCATCTTCAGTTCCTTTTGTATCATAAGGCAGTACATTGGCACCAGAGAGATAGCTATAGTAAGTAGCTTTTTGGGGGGATTTCTTTTTTTTCCTGCTTTCATTAGAATGGTTGAATTGTTAATTTCCTGTTAGAACTTGTAAGATGGCAGCTTTCTGAAGCAGTTGTCCACAGGAAAAATCACTAGAGTATACTCCAATACCATGGAAGGATTTTCACCTTCATTATTTTTTCTGCTGCGCACCTTCACATCATGTGTTTAAGCTGTGTGCTTCCTTCAGTAAGAATGCTTTTTTTATGAAGACCACACACTCTGAGTGCCTTTTTGTATTATAAAAAGCTTCTTGCATTAGGACAAAGGAAAGCCACCCCTGAAACAGAGGGAGAGACATCATCAGGTCAAGCGAGCTGAAAATCTAAACATCCTAAAAAGATTAACAAAAATTCTAACAGCAAACCTTACAGTAGCAGAGTGCATGAAGCCTTTGTGACTTCACTCAGTCATGTGTGTACCAAGATTGTTGGCTCTGCAGCGATGTAAATTTGCCAAGCCAAAGCAGTGATAGCTCCTTTTCTGGTGTCACTTACTGCTGATGCTCCTTTAGATACAGCTGGATAAATGTGTCATAATTGTATCAGGCCTGTTTAGAAATGAATGCTTTATCATAGCCAGATGACCATCTCCTAGCAGTTACAAATTGCTATGTGCTTTTTTCATCTTTTGAGAAGCCATCAGATATATTATCTTTGTCAAGGCTCTTTGGCTGCTGATGAAAAAATATATATTTTCCTTTTAACAAAGGAATTAAAACAGATTGAACCACCTCATTTTGCATTTGGTGCACCTGAAGCCTGCAGTGTCTGCTTTGCTGAAGAAGATTTGGCTTACTTTAACCAAATCTACTCCCATATTAGGTTACAACACTGACTGTAGTGCGAGTCCTTATTATCAAGCCCCCATCTCCAAAGATGTTTGCTTCAGAGAAACACTGCATTTAACGAAGAGGCACTTTAAATATGAAAAGTGATTACTAGCCATGCAGTGTAGTAGAACTTTGAGAAGCCTAGACAAGTTCCCAGTTGTCTAAGAGCTCTGTGTGGTTAAGTGGCTTGATCAGAATCACACTTTAGGTAAATAGAGGTTGAAGGATTCAAAATATGGACTACAGGAACCAGCTTCTTAACAGCTCACAGCTTTAATTCTCTGCTATAACTGCTGGACTCAGTTAATATGCCTTTGAAAACACTTTAGAGGTTGACCCCCAAACAGCAGTACACCTAAAACTAGACCTGTTCTATTTAGTGGAAGTGAAATTTAAATATTTGTACAAAATTTGGTGGCTGCACCTAACATGATTTTTGGGGATGTGGCCAGATGATCAAAACTGTTTCTTGCTTATGACTTTCTTTGTTGTCGGGTAAATTGGTATATCTTGGATAGATTTGGCAAGACTCCTTATACCTCTGCCAGTCTGAACAAAATAGCTGTCACTTGTTAAACCCATGTGCTTCACTTTCATGGCAACGTCATTAATAGGTTAAATATAAGCTTGAGGAGGTAACCGATGCAGCCCTTATTCACCACAACTCCAGACTTCTTAGTCTACCTGGAAAGGTAGTATGCACTCTTTTAATTGTAATTACTGCACAGTTCATAGATGTTTGCTAGTCTAACAACCACAAGGGCCTTTTTAAACCTAGCCATGCATCCCAAATATCTGACAAGTTCTGGTACTTTTGATAAGTGTAAGCAGGGGCCTGGGAGGTGAGCCATTTACAGATTGCCTGTGTTCATTGGAGACATAGGTGCCAAGCCAGGGATGAATTTCCTGTTCCCCATCCAGTTGTCCAAGTTATACTTGAATTGTGTTAGGGAGGAACTCTGCTTCACATGGATGGGGAGCCTGTTCTAGAGATGGGGTAGTCTGTGGGATACATAACTGTCTGTCCAGCAGGTCCTATTTATATCACAGGCAAGGTTTAATTCTTTAGAATGTGTAATTCTTTAGAATGAGTAATTCTGTGCTGTTTGTTTTGCAGGAGGTCTATCAGAGTGGAGTCTGACAATGCCCTGTATGGAAGGCATAGATCTCCCCTGAACAGCCTGTAGGAGATAGAATACAGGGATAGGGCCTTGAGGTGATCTGCATAGGACATTTTACTTATGCCCTGTATTCTTTTAAGTGAGGAATCTCTGTGGACGTTCCGTTTGTTGGATATATCTGGTTAGGTACATACCAAAGGGGGCATTGTACCTAATAATAGGTCTGATGAATGTTGAATACAGTGGAACAATGACTTACTTGGACCCAGATGCCATACCTTTGTAAGTTACACAACATAGAATTATTTCCTCACTACTGTAGACACGCAAAGGTCAAAGGCTAGATTACTGTCTGTATGTCCCTAAGTCCCTGATTACTGGTTCAGCTCTAAAGGGTGCGTTGTCAATATGATAGTTACCAGGGGTGGATGACTTCCCGAAGGATACTGTTATGCCTTTCTTGGCATTTAGTTTTAGTCCATGGTTCTGACACAAGTTGTTTTTGTGTCAGTCCTTCCTGGAGAACATTTGTGTCAGTGTGGGATTCAAATGATGGATCGTAATTGGCAACCATCTGCAAATTTAGTCAGCCAGAGACCACGGACATTGACCTCAGAGAAGTAAATGCTAAAAAGAAGCAGTCCAAAGACCGATCCCTGAGGGACTACACTTGTGACTGGTCTCTTTCTAGAGGTGGATTCCCCAGTTCTAACTTACTGCATCCTGTGTTTGAGCCAGTTGACCATCCACCAGGTGACATATGTGTTTGTACTTGACCTCTTGGGTTTGCAACAGTGCCCAAGTGGGGTATTGTGTCACATGCCTTGGCCAGGTCAAGGTAGGCTGTGTGAACCATTTTGCCTTCATCCATTGCTTTGGTGACCTTATCAATGAAGCCCACCAGGTTGAGTAGGCACAACCTGCCCTTGATGAAAAATTGGGTTGGGTCCAGTGTCTGGAGGTTTACTATAACATTATTGATCATTTCCATGGTAATTCTTTCCATGGCTTTGCATATAAGACTAGTGAGACATCTGAGTCTGTAGATGCCCTGCCTTTGTGCAGAGGGATGACTCTTGCTGTTCTCCATTCAGGAAACACAAAGCCTGTTTGGCGACAATTCCAGCAGGCCTGATAAGTCATGTTTCATGTTATTTAGATGGTATCCATTGATGTAGTGTTCTTGGCCTTGGAGCATGATGGACTTGTTCCCTAGTTATAGCTGGGGGGGGGGGGTTATATTTGATGATATTTCCTGAGGGAGTTTGAGGGGGAAGAGAGGGGTAAAGCTGGAAATTAATTTGTTGGCCAGTAGGTTTGTTATATCTTGGCTCAGTATAGATGACTCCATTTACAATGGGCCGTGCATGCAATTGTATATTTCTTTTGCGGTTGCAGACATAGCTAAAAAATGCCTTGTTGGTTGCCCTTGGCATGGAAGGCCAAATTTACCTCAAATTTGGCTTTGGTAGACTTTATTTGTCATCTGAGTTGTTTAGTTTGGCGAGAGTGCTTTTTATCCTGCTGGGTGCTGCACCTCCTAATTATTGCCATGATTTTTTTCCTTCTGTTATACAGCCTATTAGTTTTGTGATTCCACCAGGGTGGTTTGTTTTTTGAATTAGTTTTGTACTTCTTCCTGGTGGTTACAGCTGCCTTTATGCAGCTATTAACATGCTTGCATAGGGTTTCTTTGAACAGTTCTGCATAGACAGCAGTATTCTCAGGGTTTATAGGGGGGCTTGAAAAATTTGTCAGGTTATTACTTACTAGCAGGAAGTTGGCCTTAGAATAGTTCCTGAATATTCCAGGGTTAGCTGGGGGTCCAGGTGTTATTACTACTTCAAAGGAGACCATTTTGTGGCCTGACCTTACTAGGGAAGACATTACCGTAGGGGGAGTGCAGCACTCTCCCACATTGGTGATGACCAGATCCAGTATGGTTGCACCCCTGGTACGTGTATTGACAGTCTGGTCCAGGGAGTTTGTGTTTACAAAATCCAGGAATCTCTGTACCTGTACATTTAGTGTTGTATAGGATTCCTAGTTAGTGTGGTAATTAAAGCCACCCATGAATATGGTACTAGGTTGGATGGCGAATATCTCCAGTAACTTTAAATACATGGAGTGAGTTTCCTGGGTGGTATTAGATTTTGCCTATGGTAAATCTGAACATGGAGTAGCTCAAGTACATTGTTCTGTTTGACTAGCCTTGAGATGTATTTATTTTTGATGTAAATCGAGACGCCTCCACCTTTAGCCCCTGTCTGTATAATAGCTGGTCTAAATGTGTGGAAGGCATTGTAACCTTGCACATTCGATGTGCTGTCTGTGGCTTTAAACCGTGCCTCAATGACTGCACAGATATTGGCATTCTCTAGGGTGAAGAGAGCTTCTAGGGAGTAGAGCTTTTTGTTTAGACTCATAGCATTGACCAGTAGTACTTTTAGATTTTCTTGGTTTTGATTTGCTATGTCAGAAGTACTTTCAGTTTGGCATTGCCTAAAAAAGGCACTTTGGGGGAAGACAGTGTTTTAGCTCATATTCGAAAGCCTAGAGGGGAGAGGTGCAGACCATCCCTTGCAAAACAGCATGGTTTGTTGACCGTCTCCTTCCATGCTGACAAATTTTGCACCTCCTTTGAATGACACCAGAAAGTAAGCCAATTATTAAAATTGTTCATCTTATGTTTGTATTGTGGCATCATCCTTGAAGAAGGTAACACCAACCTAGGACACATGTTCTGAGAGCTCCATGGTGTGTCTGTGCATATAGTCTAGGGAGGTAAGTCTTGGGTCATTTACACCCACATAGACTATGACTGAGTTGTACTGGTACTTGTGGACTAATAACGTTGAGTGCATGTGTAATGTGGCAGATCCTAGCTCCTGATATGCAACAGGCAGTGACTCTCTCCTTACTCAGCCTGGTGAAAGGGACATCAGTGTGTCTCACCATGGAGTCTCCAATGACCAGAATGTTTGATTTTTGTGGTGGCTTGCCTTATGGGCTTAAAAGTAGAGGTTCCATGAGATGTGGCTGTATGTGTTTATATGGATGTAGTTTTGAAAGAGTGCTTTCGGGACTGCTGAGGGTGTTTGTTATGTGTACTTTGTCTAGGAGGTCTTTGGAAATTATGAAGTTTTACATTTAATGCCTCAGCATATGTGGGCCTATATGTCTGCTTTGAATTGTGTGTGATGGTTGTATATACTACTGGCAACCTTATTGACATTAGGAGTACTTTTATGTGAGAGCTTTGCCTCCAGTGACATTGTGTGAGTGCTTCTCTCACATACCATATAATTTTGTTTGAGAATTAACTGGTTGTCAGTAAACATAAGCAATTTCTACATTGCCTCAGGATCCCCATATCCACCAAGCTGGTAACTTGGTTTGTGGGAAAGTTCATATCTGTGGCCACAGACCCTTTTTATTGATTAGACAGTTGGAGTGAGAATATAAAGCAATGCCAGGAGTATCTGGTTTCCAGCACTATTGACAGAGCTTGTCACTGCAAACTAGTTATCCTGTGTGCAACTAGGTATTGGTGAAATTTCAGTCATGCTTTTACAGGAAAAATGTCACTCAAGGTGTCTGTGTCTGTACAGGACACTGACAAACACTTGAGGAGAAACTAATAAGTAGACCCTGAAAATTTAAGGATGATGTATTTAGGCAGATATTCTGAAGTTAGAAACAAATCAAGCAATACTTACTAAAAACAAAGAAATAGCTTGTCAAGAATGATGAAAAGAGGGGGATGAGTGAATGGCTACTGCCTGGTTACTATTAGTGCTGGTCTCAACATAGCTTCATTCTGCTGGGATACAATGCTCCTTTGGTTCTTCTCTTACCAAAAGCAAAACAATACCACCTGTCCCAAGATGAGATGGAGGCCACAGCCTGTTTGGTGATCCACAGTCTTGTTCCAGATGATGCAAGGGTCTGTAGACTTGTTGTAGCCTTTTTCTGGTAAATGACTTGAATAGCAACCAGACCAATCAGAAACGTTACTGCACAACTAGAATCAGTCCAGAATCAATGCACTCTACTTCTTCTGTCACCAGGAGCAGAATATAAGCACGAATCCCAACCAACATAGTGGCAGACTCTGTGCAGGTCCGTAACATAGCTATAGGGATGGATGCTTCATAGAGATGTGTTTCTGGACATTGTCCATCAGTGGTGTACTCCTCAGGTAGATCTTTTTCCTCCCCTTTGAACATTAAACTTCCTCTTTTTTGCACCAGAGTTCCCTGGATTTGGAAGGTGGACACCCCCTCTTTTTCTTGGAAGGGGATGTTTCTCTACACCTTCCTTCCCCCTCCTCTTATTTTGAGGGTCCTGCTTAAGATAGAGCAGGACTCCTCCAAAATCTTGTTGGTGACTCCCTTTTGGCCCAGACAACATTGGTTCCCTCTTCTCCTGTACCTAACCAAGGGTGATCACCACAGTTTACTTCAACCGGTGGACCTACTCATACAAGACATGAGGTCTCTCTTCCATCCTCACTTGCCCACTCTTCAATTGGCATTGTGGGTGATAGGGTTTTGATCCCTTTTAGGCACTTTCTGAGGACATGCGTATGGTTTTGCTGGTTGGGATTCCTGTGTTTCTCTGTTGTTTGTGTGAATTGGTCCATGCTGGGTTAGCATATTCTTTTGTTAAAGCTCACCTTTCAACTATTTCTGCTTTTTAAATTTCTAATCTCCCACCAGGACACAAGTGCTGTTCAGCAGTTACATTCTGCTAGCCGAGCACACTCAAGCAAATCTGCAGTGTGCGGCTACCACTCCATCTGTACAGTGTACGAAGGAATCAGTATTGCAAACTAAATAAGGATATACATTTTGAGCCTCAAGAGCAGGAGCACACTCAAGCAAATCTGCAGTCTGCGGCTACCACTCCATCTATACAGTGTAAGAAGGAATCAGTATTGCAGACTAAACAAGGATATACATTTTGAGCCTCAAGAGCAAGAGCACACTCAAGCAAATCTGCAGTCTGCGGCTACCACTCCATCTATACAGTGTAAGAAGGAATCAGTATTGCAAACTAAACAAGGGTATACATTTTGAGCCTCAAGAGCAGGGTCAGTCCACCCAGGCATTCTACTTGTATGTTTTATGAGAGTGAAGCTATTACATTAGCAGTATTTCTTAGTAGTGCTCAGCTTGCTAATAAAACTGACTGTTGTAGCCTTGTGTCCCCCCCCCCGATAGTACAGTAATCCTAACTGTCCAATAGACAGTATAGATTTAATTCACATCCCTGTGACTAAATTAAATTAACCATCAAGCAGCCCTCTCAGTTCTTTCTGCCTTAGTTTGTATCACTTGGAGGATCACCTGTTTATTTGCATCTCTATCATTGCTAATGTATCTCCCTACTCTAATCTGTGCACAAACTGGTTACTAATCAGCAAGTCAATGTAAAGACACAATCCCAACCTTAATAAACTTTGCTGTCTCTTCTCTCCTTCACTGTACAGGTAGTTTGAATTATTACTTACCCTCTCTGAGGCCTTCACTGATTTCCACTGATTGCCTCTGGTTTCTTTGCATTCCACCTGGTTTACACCCCTTGTGCTATCTCCCTCCCCCAATACAAAGTCAATATTAGAATCCTGCTGAGCATGGAGCCATCTTTAAATTTCTAGTCTCCCACCAGGACACAAGTGCTCTTCAGCAATTGCATTCTGCTAGCCGGTAAGCCATTAGACCTCAGGAATTTGTTTTAAAAGTGTTCAGATTTGTAAAGTAATACTTACTTTTTTCTCTTGCCTTGGTTGGCTCTGCCCTGCTCCGTTCGCCCTCGCTAACACTCGGGCTCTCTCCGCTCCCCTGCCCTGCCCCCTATTCCCTCCCGCCCCCACTACCTCTACATTTATAGTAATCATAGCCACACCCACAGCTCACCCTCACATCACCTCCACCAATCACAGCTCCTCAAGTCATATCACATTAAACCACACCAACTTGCTCCACACAAAATACTCCCAATCACTCTCATTCCCACTAGGCATTTTTTGCATCACCCACACTACTTTCCCATCCACATATAGTGCAACCCTATAATTCCTGTTCAGACCCCCCACCTAGAAACAACATAAACTTTATAACCATGACTATCACACAACTAAATCTAGTCTGTCTTCTCATAATTCTTTACAACACCACAAGTTATCACTCTAGCAATATCCCTAAACTTAGTAGCACAACACTGCATTATGCACTCTCATACACAGACACCACACATTATAATAATATCTGCCCACACTTATTCAAGTACTACATAACGGACCAATTCAGAACTAAACACATATGCTCTCATTCCTACTCCAAAAAAACACAATACTTTCTCACACTCCTCACCAAACTCCAACATCTGTATAACCATTTTAACTCCAGGCTCACCATAAGTGGGGATATCCACCCCAACCCAGGCCCAAATCCATCCTGTCCAACACAAACTGCTCCAACACAGATGTCAGAACATAACACCCCCATGTTCTTCATCCCTGGGCAAAACAACAACAGCAGCAAAACCAACCATCTTTTAATGCTAAATATTAATATTAGAAGTATCAAAAATAAAATACCTGAACTCCAGGCCACAATAGCACACTACTCCCCAGACATAGTTGCTTTAACAGAAACCTGGCTAAATAAAAACATAGCTAACTCAGAAGTTCTCCCTACCGGCTACAATATCATTAGACAAGACAGACCACTTCATAAAGGGGGTGGAACTGCCTTACTCTACAAGTCCAACTTAACTGTCCATCAATTACCAAACTCCTACCCCTCCCCCAGTAATTGGGACATACTTATCTCACAACTTTAACTTCACCCTAAAAAGGTCGTCACCACAATTGTGATCTATATTCCACCTGGTAATACACCTGCTAGCCTTGAAGACTTCTTATCCTGGTGTTCTTCCACATACTCACAAGAAACCCTTATTCTGGGGGACTTCAACCTAGATTGGTTCACCTGTATATCAGAACCACCAAGTAATCTAATAAATCTCCATGGCTACCAGCAGCTAGTCCAAATTCCAACTAGGTGTGATAAAAAAATCTAAAAGGGAATCCATCCTTGACTGGGTCCTAACTAGCAACCCCACATTGTACCCTCACACAGGCAGTCTCCCAGACACCTTAAGTGACCACAACATAATATACTTTATACGTAGTAGAACAAGCATATGCAAAACCACTAATTATATATCCACTAGAAACGCAAAAAAATTCTCTCCTGAGGTCCTCAACACTTTACTGTGTAACTGTGACTGGACCCCCCTAAAAACCCTCCCACTTGACCAGGCTGTAGCATATTTCAACAAAACATTTCTACAACACCTAGACACTGTCGCTCCATTGCGCAAAATCAAGGTTAGAACCTCTACAAACCACTGGCTCAGTAAAGAAACCAAACAAATCCTCAAGTCCAGAGACACTGCCTGGCGTTACTATCAAAAAAACAAAGAAACACAAAGCCTAACTAAGTACCAAGAACTGCGCAACCGTACAAAAAAATACATTAGGCTGGACAAAAAATCCTACTACACAACATTACAAACTAAATACCAACACAACCCGCAAAAATTTTGGAAAAATGTAAACCAGCTACTAAAATCCACCCAAAAGGCTACCCCCAAACCAACCACCCCTGACACTAAAGTTCCCATCGAAACACAATTCTACTCCCACTTTGTGAACTCAATTCTATCCTTAGTATCACAGGACAGTTCCTTCCTCACTATCCCCCAACACAAATAACACTAATACAAGCTTTACCCTCAAAACAGTTTCCACCACTTCAATCAAAAGCATGCTCTCCAAACTAAAAACCTCATCAACAGCAGCAGACCTACTCCCCAGCTATTTCTTGAAACTTACAGCAGATGCTATTGCTATCCCAGTCTCCACTCTCATAAACAGATCAATTGTTGAAAACTATGTGCCCAAACTCTGGAAAATATCCTATGTTACACCCATACATAAAGGCGGGACCTCCACTGAACTTAATAACTACAGACCCATTGCTTTAGTCTCCCCCCTGGCCAAAATCCTAGAAAAATGCATCCATACCCAGATGCTAAACTATCTCCTAGACTGCAACATCCTGTCACCTACTCAGCATGGTTTCAGACCTGCCCATAGTACCACTACAGCTCTCCTCTGCTTCACAGACACAGTAAACCGTCTCAAAAATGAAGGCCTGCAAGTGTCAACTCTTTTTTTGGATATGTCCAAAGCATTTGACACCACACCAAATCCTGCTAAACAAACTAAACCAATATCATCTATCTAATTCCACTCTTACCTGGTTCCAAAGCTACTTAACTGACAGGTACCAAGCTGTGAAATGGGAAAATTCTCTCTCTCCTCAGCTGCCCATAACTATAGGAGTCCCACAGGGTTCTATCTTAGGACCACTACTATTCACAGTCTTCACAAATGACCTCCACACAGCATGCATCTATAATTCAGTATGCAGATGACACTACCTTAATCTGTGCTGCACAAAACATTCCCACCCTCCTGCAAACAACTCAACTAGCATTCTCTGACGTTGAAAACTACCTTACCAAAGCCCAACTTATCCTCAATCCAAAGAAAACTCAGCTTATGATTATAACCAGTTCTAACAAAAACACTAACAGTCAATTCACTATCTACTCCACAAATGCTACTCCAATTGCTCCAGTGGCACAGGCTAAGCTATTGGGAATAACCATAGACTCCCACCTAAAATTTGATAGTCATCTGAACTTGACTATTAAAAAAGTACATGCCAAACTGGAGTCACTCTACCGTATCAAACCATTTCTTACCAACAACACAAGATCAGCCATTGCTCGCTCCCAACTTCTATCCACCCTACTCTATGCATCTCCCATTCTGACTAATCTTAACAAAACTGAACTAAGCAAAATGGAAGCTTGCTATAACAGAATTGCCCGCTTTGCTGCAAATTGCTCATATAGAACTCATCACTGTACTGCTTTGAGACAGCTCCACTGGCTTGAACTGCCCAACCTCCTAACCTACAATCAGCTCTGCCTCTGTCATTCTATCTATTACCTCCCCAGTAAGTGTCCTGCCCTCAAAACCTAGTACAACATCACTCAGCCAAAAGGCCTCTTAGATCATCAAGCAAACTACTACTAGAAGTCACCAACAGCTACAATAGCTTTGGAGATGCACTATATAGTAGTTCGTGGCTAAAAATGGAACTCTGTCCCTACTAGCATTCAAAACACATCATCCAAAGCCTCCTTTAAAGACCTCATCAGGCAACATCTCAAGCAAAGTTGGCAGTGCCATGATTGCTCCCCAGGCTAGTGAAAGCGGATAACATATACATACTAAATCTAGAGCAATTGATAATAGTTTTTCAATCTTACTCACAAACACTGGCTAATCTACAATGTATGTACTGTACCTGTGTTCTATGTATGTATTCTACCTACATTCCAAAGTTCAGCCGTACACCACAAATCTATTACTTACCTTTATTTTTAAAATTAATATTTTTTTGATTGTTCTCTCCACTGTAACTGTTTGTGCCGCATACCACTGTAAAAACATGTCTCTTGTAATTTGTGTGTATACTGATTATGTCTAAATAACTAAATGTGTCTGTAATTTTTCTTTGTGGACCTTTTCTCCCCGGGCCTCTGCTGAAAAAGGGCCTTTTCGGCTCAGTCAGACACCCCCGGTTAACAAATGTAAAATAAATAATTAATGTCTGTAATTGACTCCTCCTCTGGCCTCTAGGTTTGAGGTCAAGCAGTTTCTTAAAGACATCACAAGTAGTGAAGGTAGAGGCCCAGGAACCACACAAACCAAAGTCCAAACCACAAATCCAGTTTATTGACAGCAAAAACAGACTAAATGCAGACTGCATTGGTGGGCTAGTGCATTCTACTTAGCTGGTGTCTAGGTGGTCCAACAGTGGCTGCCCTATTGTTAGTGGCCATGGTGTTTGGGAGGACTAGCACAGGCATTGCTGGTGGCTTCAGTGCAGGATTCTCAACTAGTTTTGTCTGAATGTTCTTTGGAGATGCTTTGGGTGCACAGACTCTTGATCAGCCAGGTCCCCAATAATTGTTTTCACCCTTTGATACAGAAGATGCTCCAGAAAGCAAACGAAAATCAAGGAGAATTGCCACATTGATCTACTGACTGAAAATGAGGACAGTGAGGGGTCTGTATCCTTTCCTTTGCCTCCAGTTGATCCAAAATTTAGTTGGATTTACACATGATGAGAAAAAGGGATGCTTTGTCTTCTCAGGTGTTTTCTTCTCCTCAAAAGAAGTTGCAGGTGCCTTCTGGACACATCAGGCATCCCCCAGGGTGACTAATCACTGTTGTAACATTATTGGTAATACCATGAATGTTCATGCAATATTTCAGATATTGTGCTTCTTTGAGTCCAAGGAAACTAAATAGAATCCTTCAGGCTATCATCAGATTTTGCTGTCTTAATAGAGACTCCACAGATGGATATTTTGCAGCTGCCTGAGAAAGAATTGTGTTCTTTAATCACTCTCTCCCTCCATCTCCTTACAAGGATTAAAGGGTTAAGAGTTTTGGATAGCATGGAGAAGCAGACCTGTTGGTTACTTTATATCTACACTATTAAAACAAGTCTGGACGTGCTGTTTCATTGTATGGGACACTTTTGTATGTTGGCATAAAGAGTGCCAAATCAGGAGGATCCTATTCAGTCTGTCCAATCCAGTCCCTTCTACTTCCTGGGTGGTCCCTCCAACTGACAAGATGGTTGAGCTGGCTGTAAATAAATTTTACCAGGAACCATGTACTTGTGAAGTAGTCCCCAGGAAGGTTGATAAAATACTTAGAACTCCTAAGGACAAGCCCCTGTGCAGCTAAGACTCCTCCTTTGGATTCTATAATAATTGCAGTGTCCACTAAAAAAGCACCGTCAGAGGTCTCTTCTTCTACCCACCAACCCTCCGAAAAAGGAGTCTTGGGCCGTGGATAGACTAGAAAAGTGGGAGTATGTCTCCAGTACCTTTGCTATTCGGGCCGTAAACTACTCCACCCATATGACTAGGTTCCAGAGGGAAGGCTTTGTCACTCTAAAGAATCTTATCACACCAGAAGCAGCTTCAGACTACTCTGTTGAACATGTCCAATATTGCTAACCTGTCCATGCACCTTCTCCATAAGGCAGTGGACAAAGCAGAGAGGGCAGCTGGAACAGGCTTTGCAATAAAATGGCATGCTTGGCTGTGTCTTTGTGATTTTGCTGGCAATTTTATTGTGCCCTTTGCTAATGCGCCCTTCAATGGAACCACCTTGTTTGGCAAAACATTTAATGAATGCAGATGTCGAGCAAGATGCTCTATGCAGTGGGAGTGAAATTGGAGCCACCACAGCTCAATTTGAGCACCCGTTTGGTTACTGCTGAATCTGTTTGGTTTTGCAAGTCCCGCCATCAGTACAGCTTGGCTTCTGACAGGGGTGGCCCTGGCAAAGGCAGCCAATTCGACAGACACAGGCTCGGAGGCTGGGGTAGTTTGCAAAACCAGGGATTCAGGGGTCCCTTCTCTGACAAAGAATCTCTGAAGGGTTGCCCTACTGTCCCACTCTGGAGGCAATTGGGGAATGCATAATCCCTCTACTCTCACTCGTGGTTCGCCATCATCCGAAACAGATGGGTAAGGATGATAATATCTGGAGAATACTATATTCCATTTTTAGAACTCCTCCCTCCTTTCCATTGACAGATGCTCCACTCAGTCAGACAAAGGCTGCTATGTTATAGTTCCAGTCTCTGCTTTAGGAAAGAGCCTTTTGAGGAGTCTTATCAGACCATCAGAGGTCAGGATTTTATTGGTGCTTCTTTTTGTGTCCAAGTTAACCAATGGACCTCAAACCCATTTTAGATCTCAGCCTGCTAAATTCTTACATTGAAATGACTTGATTTTGCACGGTCATGGTGCAGTCAGTTCTTCCATGTTTGCAGAAGAACAAATGGATGTGCTCAGTAGATCTTCAAGACTCTTATCTTCACATAAAGAGTCAGGAGGAGTCCAGAAAGTCAATCTGCTTCCATCTGGGAGCCAATCACTACCAGTTAAGAACAGTGCCATTTGGTCTCACCAGACCCCACAGGGTGTTCAACAAATGCATGCTTGTAGTAGCAGCTCATCTACAACTTCAGGGATACAACATTTTCATGTATCTAGATGACTGGCTCCTGGCCACTGCAACCGAAGAGTCCCTCCTTCAGGCATATCATCATCTACTCCAGCTGTTTGTGTGTCTAGGAATCTGTGAATTTAGAAAAATCCAACTTGGTTCCCACCCAAAGATTGTTTTTTTCTTGATTGTCTTCTGGACACAACAATTCCACAAATCTTCCTTCCATCAAAGAGGATCTCACCCCTCACACAAGCAGTCCGAGACATTTTGGATGTGGACCACTCATCAGCACGATCTGTTTTAAGAGCATTGGGGTTAATGTCAATGTCTGTTCTCATGGTACAGTTTGTTTGCTTTCACAAGGAGGATACTACAGTGGTTGCTTTAATGTCAGTTGCATCAGAGGTACAATCCTTTGAATTGTCCACTTCGAATAAAGCCATCTTGTCAATCCCATCTGAAGTGGTGGCTCAACCATCCATTCATAACACAGGAAAGACAATTTCAAGTTGCCCCAATACTGACAGTCATGACCATGGATGTAGGGTGTGGAGACATTGTGAAAGGAGAATGGTCCAAGATATTTCGTCTGAATCAGAGGCTTGTCTTCACATCATTGTCCTAGAGATGAGGGCAGTCATCCATGTGTTGTAGGAATTTTAGGACTGGCTCCCTGTAGGGGGGATAAACATTCAGACAGACAACAAGACAGTAGTCTGGTCCCTAAACAAGCACGGGAGGACCAGCTCTTACTCACTGTGCCACAAAGCCATTAGAATGTGGCAGTGGGCAATGGCCTCTTGCTGGTTTCTCATAGCAGCACATATCCACAGGAAGCTCAGCAACCTTGTGGACAGGTTGAGCACAATTCTTCTCCTTCCTCACAAGTGGTCCCATGATCCACAGGTGGCAAAACAGAGTTTCAACTGTTGGGGTGAACCATGCAGTGATCTGTTTGCAACCTTGCAGAACACCGAGTGCAGCTGTTGTTATGCCATTCTTCCCCCATGTGGGATCAAACCCTAGGGACAGTCTGTCCAGTCATTGGACTCCAGGGCTTCTTTATGCTTATCTCCCTCTTTCTAGCTTGACCATCTTTTCAGCTAGAGGGACCACCCAGGAAGTAGAAGGGGGTGTATCAGATAGGCTGAAGTGAAAGGCTCTGTTGTTTATGATTACATAAATTTATTTCCTGGGCTTTAAAGTAGAAACTGTTGCAGCAAGTTTTGGTTCTTGTTGCTTGGTCTCACCATAAATCCTCTGGTATTTACCAAATATTTGGCAGTAGTAGCAGTTACCTTCACCTGCAGGTTGTCAGAGTTTTTCCATACTTGGGAACTGGCTTGTAGTGCCACATACCAGGACAGTCTCATCTGGTTCCAGTATAAACCTTTTCCTCTGATCCTGCAGTCTTGACTGATAAGTCCTCTAGGCTGTTGCCTTCTTCCAAGTTCCTTTCTATGACAGTAGAGCCATCGAGAGAATTGGTAAAAAGGTATACACTTCTACTATCTTAGCCTTCAGGGCCATTAGTTACCAGACTCATATGACAAGGTATATACTGTCTCATCTTTCCCAGGTAGGAAAGCTTGTTTCTGGGATGCCTGACTCTGAGGGTAATGCCTCCGCTCTCTTCTTGCTCATATGTTCTTCATGTTTCACTGTTGCAGTCATTACATTTGAGTAATCCTGCTGGCAGGTTGCCCTCAGTCGGCCTGAATTCCAAAGTCTCGGGTCCTGCGTCGGCTGCTGTCTCCCCTTCCCTGACATCAGGTCATCAGGGGTATAAAAGAAGCAGCCGACGCCATTTTCTTTAGTCTTTCTTGCCATGCGGTGCCCGAAGCAGAAGCAGTTCACAAGTGCCGGTCGGCCGACTCTTGAGATTTTCATGTTCGAGTTTCAGATCCGAAGTCTTCATAAAGCTAAGTACCTCGTTGGGGAAACTTTTTTCTTGCTCCAGACCGATGTCAGAAAAAGTAAATAATTGCATTTCTTGTGGAAAGCAAATACCTCATAAGGATTTTCATTCTTACTGTATTCCTTGCCTAGGCCCTGATCACAATGTTTCTAGTTGTTGGTTTTGTGCTAGATTTAACCAACGCACTATTAAGCGTCGGTATGATTTTGCTTTAAACTATTTTGGACGCCAGTTTAATTATCCAGAAATGTCATCGGATAGCCATCTGACAACCGGAGTTCACAAAAAATGCAAGGAAAAGGAGAGAGACAACCGAGGCCCAAAACCGATGACGAAGCTTCTCCTAAGCCAGTCGCTGGTTCTCAGTGAGGCACTTTTGCAGCCCCTGACGCCCACTACTTTAGAGTCACAGGCCGCTACCGACTCCCACGTGGAGTCGGCCATGCCGCTGGAAACTCAAGGTATTGGAGCCTCGGATACTATTCCTTCAGATGGGTCCAGAGCCGCTGAGCAGGCACTGGCTTCTGAGGGTGTATTCAGACCTAAACATCTTTATATTAAACCAACTTCAGCTTCAAAGGCAAAGACTAAAGCACCTTCTAAAGCAAAGAAACAAGCTCAAGAGCCACGTGGACAGGCCTCTATGCCCAAAAAACAAATGCTCAAAATGGCCGAAGACTTGATTACCTTGATCAGGGGTTCCCATCCCCCTCCTGATCAGAGGCCTAGGCAAGAGACTGACTTATGAGTCTTCAGATCAAATTTCCATTTATTCTGATTCCTCTTCTGATCAGGAATATTTATAGGTTCATAGGTTCATACTAGGCTATCTGCCCTGGGGAAATTATAAGCCTAGCCCGATTCTGTATGGCTTACTCCACCCCTTGATTTGAGTATACTGTGCCCTTTTTAAGGTTTAGTTTACTGTGCCTCTGTCTAATAGTGACACGGGAGTAATCCCTGGGACAAACCTATGATCCCCCATCCACCTATCGAGATTCTTCTTGAAGAGATTCAGTGAGGTGCTCTGCCTCACATGAACTGGAATTCTATTCCAGAGCGAAGGGAGCCTCTGGGTTATGAACCTGTCCCTCCAGCAAGTTCTATTTATTTCTGTGCTGAGGTTCAAGTCCCTCGGCGTGTGGCTCTAAGGGATTTAGATTTAGTGAGGTGGAGCATGTCCATTAATTCTGGATTTGACATAGCTTTGTATGTCAGGCATAGATCGCCTCGAAGTAGGCGGTATGCAACTGAGTAGAGCTGGATTTTTTTTAACCGATCAGCATATGGCATCTGTTTGAGACCCTTGATCCTCTTGGTGAGATACTTTTGGGGTCTTTTTAATTGCTGCAGGTGTCTGGTAAGGTACATCCCAAAAGGGGCATTGTATTCTATGATGGGCCTGATGAGGGATGAATAAAGGGGCACGATTACCTCTCTTGATCTAGATGTGAAACCCTTCGTGATGAGGTGGGCTATGTAGAAGGTCTTTCTAACCACTTTGGCAATGTGGTTTTCAAAGGAGAGATTGCTATCAACTTGGGTCCCCAGGTCCCTAATAACTTTCTCTGTACTTAATGGGTTTCCGCCTATGTGGTAATTTGTGGGCACATTGTTTTTGCCAAAGGGTATGACTATACATTTTTTGGCATTTAGCTTTAAACCATGGCACTGGCACCAGTTATCTGTCTCTGTGAGACCTTTTGAAGGATGTTTGTGTCAGTTGGCGAGTCCATTATGGCACCCAGTTTGCAGTCGTCTGTGAACTTGGCGAGCCATAGTCCTCCCACGTTTGCTTGTACCTCGGAAAAGTATATACCAAACAAGAGTGGTCCCAGGACAGAACCCTGTGGGATGCCACTTGTGACCGGTTTCGAGTCTGACATGGCTCCAGCAACTCTCACTCTGTGGGTTCTGTCTTTGAGCCAGTTTGCGACCCATCTTGTGACATAGGGGTTTATATTTAAGCTGGATAGCTTATCTATGATGCCCGAGTGAGGTATTGTGTCAAATGCCTTTGCAAGGTCCAGATAGGCTGTGTGGACTACCTTCCCTTCATCTATGGCTTTGGTGACTGTTTCGAAGTAGTCAACCAGGTTCAAAAGGCAGGATCTGCCCTTGACAAAGCCGAACGGGGTAGGATCTAGTGTCTGTAGGTCCCCAATGTCTTTGTTTATGAGCTCCATGATGATCCTGTCCATAGCCTTGCAGGCTAAGCTAGTCAGGCTTATGGGGCGATACTTTCCAGGGTCCGTAGAGGCTCCACCTTTGTGGAGTGGGACCACTGTTGCTGTACGCCATTCTGTGGGCACATATCCTGTAGTGAGGCTGAGATTGTATAGCTGTTTTATTTGAGGGATTAGTTCCTCTTGGAGTTCATGTAGGACGCAACCTGGGATGCCATCTGGTCCCATGGAAGCAGTATTTTTTGCTTTGGAGAGGGCAGCCTTCACCTGAGCATAAGAGATGTTTGGGAGGCAGCCCTCTGCTGGGATAGATACTTGCTCTTTTGGGGTGGAGAAGTTTGCACTGAACCTGTCTGCCAGGATATTGGCGATGTCTGTGGGTTCAGTGTATTTTTTGTCGTTTAGAATCAACTCAGAACAAGTCTGGGAGTTGCATCCCAGGTTCCTAACATAACTGAAAAAGGCCTTATGATTGTCTTTGGTGTCCTGTGCAATTTTTCTCTCGAAGCTGGCCTTGGAGGATTTTATGAGGGATCGTAATTTTTTGCTAGTAATGATCAGAGATGCCTTCCCTATTAGGGATTTTGCTCTGTCATGTAGTAGCTTCCTCCTTCTGTTGTACAGTTTATTTATGGCAGGGGTCCACCAGACTGGACGCCTACCTTTGGATGATTGGGTCTTGGTTTTGTTTGGGATAGCATGATCCATGCATTCCTGGAGATGTCCGTAGAATGCGTTTATATAGGATTCTGCAGTTTGGGCCGTAGTTTCCACTGGCCCTGGGGCCTTGAAGGATTCCACTTGGTTTTGAGAAGGAGAAGTTCGCTTTTGAGAAGTTTTTCACTGTGGTTTTCTGGGCTGGGGTGGGGTCGGGATGTGGACATCCAGTGAAATTAATTTATGGTCTGATCTTACCAATGAGGGATATACTTCTGGTGTGGAGCATAGAGTCCCCATGTTGGTAATGATCAGGTCTAGTATGTTGTCCCCTCTTGTGGGAGTGGTGACTAGTTGTTCCATAGCATTTGAGTTTATAATTTCCAGGAACCTTTGGGCTAAGGTGCTGGGGCTTGAGTAGTGCTCCCAGTCATTTTTGGGTAGTTGAAGTCGCCCAATATAATGGTGTTCGGAGAGATCTTCATGTTCTCCAATGTTTTCAGGAAAGCCGAGTGGGATTCCTGACTTTGAGAGGGTGGTCTGTAGGATGCTATAAACTGAAAAGCAGTCTTGCCCACTGTTAGTTGCACATGGATGGTCTCCGATATTTTGTGCAATGCCACTAACCTGGAGGTGTGGATATCCTTGATAAATATGGAAACTCCCCCTCCTTTTGTGGTTCGGTCCGGGTTTTGGGGCCGAAAAGCATGATATGAGGTATAACCTGGTAGTGATGGGGTGCTCTCTGGAGCCTTGAACCAGGTTTCTGTCACTGCACAGATATCGATGTTCTCCATGCTGAGGAGAGCTTCGAGTGCGTGCATCTTGAGGTTAAGACTTCTGGCGTTAAGCAGCATTACCCTTAGTTTCTTGTTCCTTGTGCTGTCTATGGGGGTGGGTTTGACTTTTGAGCCTTGCCTAAAAAAGGCACTATGGGGGTGGCAAGAGCCTTTGCCAATATCCGAAAGCCCAGTGGTGACAGGTGCAAGTCGTCCCTAGCGAAGCAACGTGGCTTGTCGAGCATGTCATCCCAGGCTGACAGACACTGGATCCCCTTTGAATGACACCAAAATTTTAGCCAATTGTTAAAATCGATCATTTTGTCTTTGTACTGTGGCATCATTCTAGGTGAGGGTAAGATGCTGCTCAAGGTCAGGGTCATACCAGCCTGGGCTACATGATCAGAGAGCTCCTCTATGTCTCTCTTCATGTAGTCCAGGGAGGTACGTCTCAGGTCATTCACACCAGCATGTACAATGACAGTCATATTTGTATTCTTCCCCCCATGAGGATTCTGATGCCGAAGAATCTATACCTTCAGCTTCTCCTCCAGAGGACTATTCTTTTGGGGAAACCTTGCATACCATGAGGGAGCGTTTCCACTGGGAGAGCCAAGATTTTCCAGAATCTAAAAAGAGGCTCAGGAATTTCCTTTTACTACCTCAACACAGGCCACTAGCCATCCCACCTATGTTAGACATTGTAGATGATGTGTTTTCGGAGTCTAGTCTTGCCCCTGACTCTTTACCTCCAGCTCCTGTTAAGCCTGACAGATATTACAGGGTTCCTGACTCTCATAAATTCCTTTTTAAAAAACATGCTGCAGAACCAGAAACTATTTCACAGGGTCCCAAAGGAGTTAAGGCTTCCACTGCTAAAAACCCTACCCCCTCTGACAGAGATTCTAGGGCACTGGATAGATGGGGAAAAAAGGCTTACACATCTGCTACCCTGGCTATAAGGGCCTTAAACTGTCAGTTTCATATGCTCAAATATCAGCAACAAGTCATGGCATTGCTTAAACAGAAAATGTTGTTAAACTCGAAATATGCAGAAAACAAGGAAATGCAGGATTTAGTGCATGCAGCTGAACAAGTTGTAAAGCATACTTTGCAATGTGGTTTTGATTCTTTGGAGGCCTCCTGCAGGGCCACAGTTATGGGTTCTGTAATTAGGAGGCATGCTTTGGTTAAAGGAACAAAATCTACCTGATCATGTCAAAGTTAAATTATTAGATGCACCTTTACAGCATGATTCTTTGTTTGGTGTTAAGGCAGAAGAGTTGTTAAAGAAAATGGAGGACAAAGCTAAATCTATGCAAACTATCAAAGATTTTTTACAAGTACAGCCACCTAGTTTAGTAGACACTGGCCAACTAAGAATTGGTCCTTTCCTGTATCAGACAGACCTCAAAGGGGCAGATCCAGATGCCCTAGAGGCAGATCCCAGACGCAGGGTTCATACAGGTCAAAGCAATGGGGTGCTTGTACCTCCAAAGTTGGAGAAGACAAATCACAACTATACAAGAAGCAGTCCCAATGACTTCCCCCTGCCTGCACCAAGCACTTATCTCCTGGCAGCACCCTTAGGGGGAAAATTAGCACTTTTTTCTCAAAACTGGCACATTATAACCCAGGACAAGTGGGCTTTGAATATCGTGTCACAAGGCTACAAGTTCCATTTCCATACCCTGCCAAAGGCAAACGGCTGGCCACACCTGCCAAAAAATTAATGGGCAAAGGCACTAAAACAAGTCTCATCCCTCATGGACATGGGGGCCATTCAACAAGTACCAGAGCAAGAGCAGGGACAAGGATTTTACTCAAGACTGTTCTTGGTACCCAGAAAGGACAAGGCCTGGAGGCCAGTACTGGATCTATCTATTCTGAACACATTCCTGGATATACCAAAATTCAAGATGCTGACTTTGCAACAGCTTCTGCCCATGCTGGGCAAGAGCGCTTGGCTTGTGACTTTAGACCTAAAAGAGGCATACCTGCATGTCCCAATCAGACAAATATGCAGAAGATACCTCAGATTCAAGGCGGGGTCAATGCATTACCAATTCTCTGCACTGCCCTTTGTCTTATCTACTGCGCCCAGGGTCTTTACAAAGTGCCTGGCACCAGTAATTGCATTCTGCAGCCAAAGAGGAATACAAATATATCCTTACTTGGACGACTGTCTAATTCAAGCAGAGAACAAGGACATTCTTCTACAGCATCTGGCATTTGTGGAAAGACTTCTAACATGCCTAGGGTACACAGTCAACGAAAAGAAATCAAAAGTAGTACCCTCTCAAAAGATAATATTCCTGGGTGCAATCTTAAATACAACTGCCCAGATGGCTTATCTCACGCCAGACAAAGAAAGGCAACTGACTACCTATTTCAAAATGTTGGCAACAAAGGCCCAGTTATCTGTAAGAAAAATTCTGCAGGTTTTGGGCTTCATGGCATCCTGCATCCTACTAATTCCATTTGCAAGATTGCATATGAGGAAACTTCAATGGTACTTAAAAAGTGTTTGGACTCAACATTGCCACAGCCTGGAAACTATGATTACTCTCATTCCCTGCCTACAACAGGAGTTTCGATGGTGGGCAAAGGCTTGTCACCAAAACAAGGGACAGCCATTCACATTACCCCCAGCCAGGCAGACACTAACAACGGATGCATCAGATTATGCCTGGGGGGACCACATGGCAGGAAGATGTATTCAGGGCACATGGACCTCAAATCAAATGCATCTACATATCAATCAAAAGGAGATGCTAGCTGTTCAAAATGCCCTGACAGCCTTCAAGGGCCTACTTCATCCAGGACAACTACTGATAAAGACAGATAACACCATGGTCATGTGGTATATAAACAAGCAGCGGGACACACATTTGTACCCCCCTTTGCAGACTAGCCATGACTTTGTGGGACACAGCACTGACTTACCAAGTACATCTGCAGGCACAATTCCTGCCAGGAAGGAAAAATACTCTGGCAGATGAACTAAGCAGAAACCTCATGGATCCCCACGAGTAGCAGCTGGATCCAAAAGTCTTCAGCATGATAACAAGGAAATGGGGATGCCCGGACATAAATTTATTTGCCTCCCCTCACAACTACCAACTAAAAAGATTCTGCACAAGGATTTATCACAGACAACCATGAAAAGTGGACGCCCTATCTTTCAGCTGGAAAAACCTATTGGTATATGCCTTTCCCCCACTGCCTCTCCTCCCCAAGGTACTCCTAAAGGTCAGACAGGAGAAGCCAAAGATGATACTGATTGCCCCAGACTGGCCCCGCCAGTACTGGTATCCAATACTAAGGAACGTGTCTCAAGGCCCAGCTTGGACCTTACCTCAAATACATCATCTACTGTCCCAGCAAAATAATCAGATCCTGCACAGCCAACTCAGGACTTTAAACCTGGCAGCATGGCGGATAATGTAGTCATGCAAAACACGCCTCTTAGTAAAGCTGTGATGGATGTCATTTTGGAAGCCAGAAGGCCTAGTACTAGAAAATCTTATGCTGGAAAATGGAAGAGATTCTGTGTTTGGAACCAGGCACAAGGAACTAACATAGCTGTGCCAAATATTCCTCAGATTTTGCAATATTTAACTGAGATGCTGGACAAAGGCCTATCTTTTTCATCTGTTAAAATTCATGTCTCTGCCATTTCGGCTCATTACAATACAGAGCCACCAATCTTTTCGCATCCCTTATTAAAGCAGTACCTCAGAGGAGCCAAAAATTTAAGGCCCCCAAGGAGATTACCAATGCCTGCATGGCGTCCTCCACTATGTCTTGGAAAAACTCACCCTGCCTCCTTTTGAGCCAGCTGCTACTGCTGATATTAAGTTTTCATCTCGGAAAACAGCTCTGCTCCTAGCAATAACTTCTGCAAGATGAGTTTCAGAGCTACAGGCACTCATGGCTGTGGAATATTTCATCATTTTTTTATCCAGACAGGTCTCTCTGAGGACAAACCCAACATTTATGCCTAAGAATGTCCGGTGTGGCTCTTAACCAAACTATTCACCTGCCAGCCTTTTATCAAAATCCACAGAACAAGGGGGAGATAATTCTGCATTCTTTGGACATACACAGACAACTTAGATTCTACTTGGACAGAACCAAAGCTTTCAGAAAGACAGAGCAATTACTAGTGGCATATGCTGCAGGATCACAAGCAATTACTAGTGGCATATGCTGCAGGATCACAAGGAAAGGCTATCTCAAAGCAGACTATTTCAAAGTGGATAGGCCACTGCATTCGTTTCTGCTATGTACACCATGGCAAGCCAGTGCCTAAGGGCATTAGGCCACATTCAACCAGAGCTGCAGCCACTTCAGCAGCCTTTCTCAGGGGAGTACCTACCAAGGACATTTTAGAGACTGCTACTTGGAGTTCAATGCACACCTTTACAAAGCACTATCATCTGCCACTCTACTCTAAATCCAGGGCAGGCTTTGCCACTGCAGTTCTGCAGGGCCTCATAGCCGCACCTAATGCTGTTTAGCTCCAGCCTCCGATTTTTAGCTTTGGGACTCTACCCAAATGTAATGACTGCATTAGTGAAACACGAAGAACATAGTACAGTTGTGTACACTTACCATAAATGTAGATGTTCGAGTGTATTCACTGTTGCAGTCTAGGTTACCCACCCACCATCCCCCTTTTCTTCTGATGGAACCTATGTGGTGTATTTGCATGTAGATGAAGGTAAATTTTATATTGATGCATGTAATTATACATATATAAATTTTGGCAACCCTTTTAGGGGGCACCTGACATCTGGGCAAGAAAAACTAAAGAAAATGGCGTTGGCTACTTCTTTTATACCCCTGACGTCAGGGAAGGGGCGACAGCAGCTGACACAGGACCCAAGACTTTGGAATTCAGGCCGACTGAGGGCAACCTGCTAGCAGGATTACCCAAATGTAATGACTGCAACAGTGAATACACTCGAACATCTACATTTATGGTAAGTGTACACAACTGTACTTTCTACCTCTCAGGTTGCCTGCCACTCTATTAAATGCAGTTGTCATGCAGCAGTTGCATCCTATATAGGTGCTGGTTTTTGCTCTGTGATGAGGTGCTACTCCTGGCTTCATTTTCAGACCTTGCCAGATGATATCAAAGCAGAACTTCTAAATGCTCCCTTGGATAACCAGAATTTATTTGGTACAGCTGTGGCTGACCTTTTAACCTTTTCAAGACCTTGCAAGATCAAAGTAAGGTCATGAAAGATTTGAAGCAGATCTTTGCCTCCCTATTCCCAGGTTTCAGAGGAACTACCCTAGTAAGACTGTTTTTTTGCATAGGCTACCTAGACAGTCTTCCAAAAGTAAGGCGGCTCCTAGGCAAGTTTTCTCTAATAAGCCTATTCAAAAGCCCAGGCCTCAAAAGCAGTCCTTTTCTAACAAATCTGCAGCTGTCTGACTGTCTACCCTTTCTCCCTCTTGACCAGGTTCCCTTGTCCCTCAGGCTTTCTCTCGCAGCTTGGAAGCTGATCACCACAGACACCTGGGTTCTCTCCATTATCTCTCAGGGGTACTTTATGACCTGGAAGGCCCTTCCCTCTTTTTCCAGAATATCTCAGCAGCTTCTTTATTTTTAAGGGGTATTGCTGGGTCTGCTGGACCAGGGTACCATTCAACAGGTTCTACAGATAGAGAGGGGTTTGAGGTTTTACTCCAGGATGTTTCTAGTCTTAGGAAAGAGGGGTCCTTGGATACTTGTCCTTTCTGAACACCTTTCTCACAGTGCCTTCCTTCTGAATGCTCTCTCTTCAGACTCTCTTTTCTCTGTTGCTCCCCCAAGCCTTTCGGTTTTTTTGGATCTGAAGGTTGTTTACCTTTCCATTCCCATTTACCTTCTGTTTAGGAGATGTGTTTTTCTGTTTCTTCCTCGCATTTTCAGTTCTCTGTTTTGCCCTTTGGGCTTTCCACAGCCCCATGGGTGTTCAACAAATGTTTTTTACAGTCTTCAGGGCATTCAGATATTTCCTTATTTGGATGACCTCTTGCTGCAGACTCCATTGCATTCTAAGCTGTTGAAGGATCTTCATTTTACCCAGCTTCTGTTGCACAGCCTGAGGTTCACTGTCAGCCTTCAGTAGTCAATGTTGACCGTGTCTCAGGATCATGTTTTTGTAGGCTGCAGGTTTCAGTGTGTTCCAATGCTGACATCTCTTCCTGACTCCAAGGTTTTGTCCTTCATGAATTACTTTCTGTCCCTGCTTCCCCTGTCCTATCTCCATTCCAGATGAGTTTCTGTGAGCTCTGGGGTTCATGGCTTCCACTGTCCCCATGCTTTCCTGGTCAAGGCTTCAAATGAGGAAGTTTCAGTGGTACCTAAAATCAGTGTGGCTTTAGCACCTCCATCCACTGGACCATTTCATTCCCCTAGTCCCCTTGTCTCAAACTGGAACTTCACTGTGTGGATTTGGCTACTCTCTCTCAATTCAGGTGTTCTTTTCTACCCTCCTCAGCTGTCTCAGGAACTATTGACAGACACATCAGACTTGGGGTGGGAAGCCGCTTCAGGCACCCTGAAGGTGCAGAGCCTTTGATCCCCACAGCAGAGGATGGCTCACATCAACATCAAGGAAATGAGGGCTCTTATTGTGGCCCTTCAGGCTTTCCATGCACTCTGGGTCCTCTGAAGGTTTACATGGACAACACCACAGTCATGTGGTACGGTACATCAACATACAAGCTAGCAACAGGGTCTTACCTTCTTTGCAGGTTAGCTCTTCAGGCTTGGGAAATGGCCATCAATCTGTAGATTACCTACAGACAGTCTTTATATCTTTAGAGTGCAGTTTTTGGCAGATGCTTCACATGAATTTGTTTCTAGACATAGTTCATCAGTTGGGGTATTCCTCAAGTAGATCTGTTTGCCTCTCCTCTGAACAAGCAACTGCCTCAGTTCTGTTCCAGAATCCCAAGCCCTTTAGCTTGGAAGATGGGTGCCATGTCTTGCTCTTGGAAGGGAATGTTTCTGCACGCCTCTCTTTCCATTTCTCTTCTTCCAAGGGTCCTTCACAAACTGGAGAAGGACTGTCCAAAAATCTTGTTGGTGACTCCCTTTTACAGCACTAATTCCCCCTCTTTTATTCTCATCTGCTCAGGGCAGTCATCACAAGCTACCTCACCACATAGATCTTCTCATATAGAACAAAGAAACTCTTCACCCTCATCTGTCCACTAATCATTTGGTACTTTGGGTGATAGGGTTTTGATTCCTTTCCTATGTCAGTTTTCTGAGGTCATGCTTAGGCTCCTGCAGGAGGCCAGGAATTCCAGTACAAGTAAATCTTATATGTCAAAATGGAAGAGATTTTCTGTTTGGTGTCTTCAACATAACCAGGACCCTTTTCAGTGGTGGTCCCATTGGTTCTTTCTTACCTGTGTGAACTACTACATGCTGGCTTGGCATATTATTCATTGAAAGCACACACTGTCATTTCTGCCCGTGTGTCATTTACTCCTCCCTTAGCCTCTAGGTTTGAGGTCAAGCAGTTTCTTAATGCCATCTTTCATATTGGACCCCCAATAAAGCCCATTCTTCTTCTTTGGATCTTAATTTTGTCCTTGAAAAGCTGACTCTGGCTTCTTTTAAACCTACCGCACATTCTTCTTTGCAGCATTGAACCTGGAAGACTGTGTTAATGGTTGCTTTAACCTCTGCTAGAAGAGTTTCTGACCTACAGACCTTGATGGCAGTTCCTTCCTTTGTGTCTCATTGTACAAATCCTTCTTTTATGTCCATGGTGGTTATCCAGCTTCCTTCTTTTTTCCCTTCTCCTCAATTTGCTAGTGAGAAGGTTCTTCATATTATGGATTTGCATAGCCACGTCCGATATTATTTAAACAAAACCGTGGCTTTTTGTAAGCCTGATCATCCTTATGTTTTCTTTTCTTACCAGAACATTGAGTTTGGCAGTTTGTAAGCAAACCATCTCCTCCTGTATTTCTAAGGCCATGTATTTTTGTTATTCTTTTCATTGTACATTCTAGTAGAGCAGTGGCTTCCTCAGGGGATTTCGAGTGTTTGGCCACCATCTCCATCCTTGAAGCTGCTACTTGGTCTTCTTTTTACACATTCATAAAACATTACTAATTGAATGTCATTTACAGGGCCAGGGCTGTTCTGCATGGGTTTGTGGAGGGCTTCTCCTTGCCTTCCTCCTCCCCTGTCTTCACTGTAGCTTTTGTAGTCTCCCAGAGGTGATGAATACTGCAACAGTGTTATGGAAGGACATAGTACAGTTGTGTAAAATCTTACCATAACAGTAGATGTCCTTCTTTTCACTGTTGTAGTATTCACTCTCTCCCTCCTACCTCCTCCTTCTGTTCCTTTTGCATGGGTAATATAATATTTTAGTACTGGGTGAGGGGTTCCTCTCCTTCTCTTCATTTCTTCCTTTATCTGGAGGTAAATGTCCTCCTCTCCACTGGGAGGTTCTAGTTCTCCTGAGGCACTTCATTCCTGAGTTGTAAATGTATGTATGTCATCTTTATTTCCTACGCTTGCGTGGGGAGCATACGTCTTACGTACAACACTCCTTAGGTAATAAAGACCGTGGTATACTGGCTGAACGTTGGGCTGTCTTTGGCAAGAGATCCCACAGGTGATGAATACTGTGGCTGTGACAAGGACATCTACTTATATGGTACGATTTTACACAACTGTACTTTCTTCTGTCTCTTCCCATTTTTGAGTTTTAACCCCCATGGGCTCTCTACTTTGCTTTGGAGAAAATAGCCCTTCCTCCTTTTGAACCAGCAGACACTGCTAATTTGAAGTTTGTGACATGAAAAGCTCTCTTATTTTTAGCTGTGACTTGTACCAGAAGGAACTGTAGACTTTGTGACCACCCTCGGTATCTAGTTTTTCCAGGGAGTTTAACCTTAATCAATCCATTCAGCTTCCCATGTTCTGCTGACATTATTCTAAATAAGGAGATAACCTTTCATGGACATCCACAGGCAACTTAGATGTTGTATGGACAGTACAGATGGTACCTCACAATTCAACTGTAATCCATTCCATAATGGAGGTTGAATTAAGAAACGGTTGACTTGCGAGATGCCATTTTCCATACAAATGTTTGGAAAACGGTTTAATTAATTCTCAGCCCAAACAAAATTAAAAAATATACTAAAAAAATGAAAAAAAATATAGCTCACCATGATTTGAAGTGTAAAACATCTCTTAAATGAAGGAGAGGATGTGGAGGAGGGATGGAGGAGGAATGAAGGACTACTGTACATTTCAAAAACTATGGCTCACATGTCACATACAAATTTATTTGATGTTAAATCCATCTAAGAATGCAGCCTAACGTGTTTCCTTTCCAGCTAAAGTGGATGCTCATTACATCATTGTGTGATAACAGTTATGAAATTAATATCTCTTGTCTCTGGTTATGATTAATATTTTATTTATTTCATTTTAATGTTATATAAATTATAACTTAAAACATCTTACAATATTTTCCTATCCACACCCCCAAAAGAAATAACTCACAATACAGTGTATACTGATGTTTCTGTTTTTGTAATCCCTTTCCAGGACTTTGCTCAGTGGGTCCTCTACTTGGCTCATTCATTCAGGTAAGTTGGCATCATACACTTGTGCCCATTCTGTCTGCCCAGCCCCACCAGTGTCCATGCCAAAAACTGAACATGAGTCACCATATTTACACTATTTGCAGAGCCCACTTAATCTTTAATTGTTGGAAGGGGAGTCTTGTTCACCATGTCCTGCCTGCTCCCTCTGTTTTTTGGCAGGTGTAGGCAAAAAAAAAATTGTCCAGAGTGACTTGTCTGCCCTCTTTTTCAGGATGGTCTTGAAGTGGTGCATGATTGTGTTGTTAAACAAGCCTATCATCCTGTTTTTCACCTGTGTTGGGGTGCCACTCAAACACTGTAACCTGCACCTTCTCCCTGTTGGATAAAGTTCTTTAATGCAAGCTGTTGGCATAGGTCCTTTTTCTCTGGCGTCCTCATCTTCTGAAGAAATTTCCCTTTTTTTTTCTTTGAACTGCTCATTGCAAAGTGCTGTAAGTTCCTCCATTGTGAGCTCGTTATCATTGTCTTGTAGCAGTTCCTCCACATCATACTCATTCACCTTCTCTATGTGCAGATGCTCTGCTGTGGAAACGATGTCTTGCAACACTTCAGCTGCTTCATCCACAGTTTTGCCCTGGGAAAAGGAAAGGAACCAGTTTCCTACAGGCTACACAAAGGGCTTTCTGCGACAGTCCATATCAGGCACTTTTGATGAATGGTATGGCATGAAAAATGTTGAACTCAGTCTTCCAGAATTCCTTCAGTGTTTATAGGTTCATAGGTTGGTATTGGGCTATCTGCCCGAAGGCATATATTAGCCCAGCCACGTTGTGTGGTATTCACCGCCCCTTTAGTAGTTCCCTAGACCCTTGTACTAGCAGCTAGTACCCTTGGCCCCTATCTAGTAATGCTGTTGGTGTGATTCCCCGGTGTGAACTTTCTCTTACCCATCCACTCATCAAGGTTTCTCTTCAAGAGTGATAGTGAGGGGCTCTGTCTTATGTAGATCGGGACCCTGATCCATAGTAAGGGAAGTCTCTGCGAAGGGAATCTATCCCTCCAGCATGTTCTGTTCATTGTTGTGTTGTGGTTTACATCCCTAGAGCGTGTAGCTCGAGTAGATTTGGTTTTGCCAAGATGGAGCATGTTCAACAATTCTGGGTTGGACATGGCTGTGTACGTTGGACAGAGATCGCCTCTGAGAAAGCGGTATGCAACAGAGAACAGCATTTTATCTGAAGAATGGGCCACATCAAAGAGCCTTGAGAAGAGTGCTTTTGTGTTGAGCTTCTTGAGGCAAGCATTGATTTGTTGATCCATAGGTTGAATGACAGAAGTTGTGTTGGGAGGCAGGAACTGAAACTTAATGAAATCATAGTCTGTCTGAAAAATTTCCTCTAACTCTCATGGGTGGGCAGAGGCATTCTCCAGGAGCAGAAGAGATTTCATTGGCAAATTCTCTGCCAGGTACCTCTTGACGCTTGGAGCAAACTCCTTGAAAACTGACCAGTCTACCCAAGCTTTGGTGTTTTATTTCCACATTACAGGTAGTTTTGATTTTATACTTTTTTTTTTTCCCCCAAAGCATTTTGGGTTTTCTGAGTGATATGCGAGCAGAGGCTTCAGCTTGAAGTCTCCACTGGCATTTGCTGTCAGGAGAAATGTGAGACTGTCTTTCATGGGATTGTGACCTGGAATCCTAGCTCCTTCTTGAGTTATGTAAGTCCTACTTGGCAATCTCTTCCAGAAAAGTCTCGTTTCATCTCTGTTAAAAATCTGTTCTGACAGCTAGCCTTCTCTCTCTATCAATTCTTCAAATTCTTTGATAAGTTTCTGTGCACATTGTCAGCACTAAGTACCTCACTTGTCTCAGAACACTGTGGATGCCACTTCTTTTTTTTAATCTGTGGAACCATCCCCTACCTGCTTTAAATTCCTCTGTGTGCAACTTCCTGGAGTTTTTTTTTTTTTAGCTTCATCTGCCTCTCCTGGATCTAAATAAAAAGCATCTTCACCATATCTTCATGAATTGTTTTTCTGTGTTTGTCCAAAACCTTTGTTGCTCCTTTTGACACATTAGCACCCATGATGCTGTCTATTTTTCCAAAATGTTGAGATGGTAGACCTACGCATGCCATACTGTTCTGCTTTTCATCCTATTTGATCTTCTCTCTCAATTTTACCTATGATTTCTTCTTTTCAATGCTCAGCCACTTATTTTTCCTGCCAGTATCATTCTTTTTTGGCTCCATTTATTCACTGCTTTACAACACTTATAAGAGACAACTCCTTCTTCTTCTTCTTCTTCTTTCTGCTGCTCCTGTTAGGGGTCGCCACAGCAGATCATCTGTTTCCATTTCTTCCTGTCCTCTGCATCTTGCTGTGTCACACCAACCACCTGCATGTCTTCTCTCACCACATCCATAAACCTTATCTTAGGCCAACTGCACTAAATAAACAGCACAACAACAACAGGGAACAATTAACAACTTTTCATCCTCCTTTCTGGTTTGAATTGTGAGACAGCAGTGGAATTGCTGGATGCCCGGGTGGCTCGAAGCACAGTTGAATTGCAAAATGGTTGACTTGAGAGGTGGTTGAATTGTAAGGTACCACCTGTACTACAGTCTTTTAAGAAGGTGAATTTTAAGAAGGCTAATAAGGCTTGTTTGTTTCATTTGCCTCACAGTGATTAAGCCCTTTGTGGCCCATTGGTTATTACAGTGCATGTCCTTTGTCCATAAGAAGTATGGAATGGATTTACAGGGTTGCTTAAAGCTCATTTCAGTTCCAGAGGGGTGATGGATACTTCTGCAGCTTTTCATTTTTGTAAGGTATCTGTGCCTGACACTTGGATATGCGGCAAACGTTTTGGAAGACATACGTTGGACATTTTCTCCTAATATATGTAATTTGAGACTATATTGATCAAATGTATGTTTCCATAGACCAACCACCCAGGAGGACTAGTTAGCATCTGTTTTGAAGGGTAATGATAACTGAATGCTTGTTAAACAGCTACAAGTGCTAGATACTTACCTAATGTTCTACCTGCCTAGAAATGTCAGTTTTTGTTAACAATCCTTTCTCCATCCCCTTATTTGGGTAGAGGAGGGTCTGTTGATAGTAGTCAGATGTATTTTCTCAACTAGCTTGGAATGCAACTGGAAAATTGAACAGTGATGCATAGTACTGTGGGAAACAAGTTGCATCCACTGAACTGAGTATGCTTTGCAACCTAATCCTAAAAGTTAATGAACACTGAATTGCCCAAGCAGATCCAACATTAATCTTTAATGTATTTCATTGACAAGATGTACTTATGGGTTTTGGCCAGGACTTGATTATTTTAGTGATATCCAGTTTCTTTTCAAACAACCGTATCTCCAGATATCATAATTATAGATCAAAAGTCATTTACATATGTATTTATGCATTTATATACTTGTCTCCTTATATTAAATTAAGAAGTCCAGTGTTAAGACCAACAGTGATTCTTAAAAGGGAAAGAACTGTAAATAGAGATGTTCCGGGGTTAGAGGAAACCTATGATTCATCTTGATAATACTGCCCTTAAGGAGAAGTCTCCTGCTAAGCAAGGAATATTATTATTTCTTTTTTTTTTTTAAAACAAATTTATTGTTTTAACATATAAGAGAAATATCATAACAATTTTATACAAATAATTAAAAATAGGTATTATTATAATATTCAACAAAACAACTAAAGTATTTACAAAGACATCCACTACAATCAGATCAATTAATTAAACTAAAATACTGTGCTATTGAAATTAGAATTTTTTTAACAAATTTTGTAAATTATCCCATACAATAAAATATGATGTTTTTCTAGTTGTTCTCATTCTAATTGTGCTTCTTTCCATATGACACATTATATTCATAACATTTTTAAATTCATTGAACGAAGGAGGTGTATCTGAAATCCAATTTCTAGTTATTATTTTCCTAGCCATTGCTAGGATAGACCATAACAAGGGAAGCTTAATCTTTTTAACACATTGAGGTACAGGTGTGTTGAATAATATAAGAGACTTAGAAATAATGAAATTATCTGTAAAAAGAGCCTGCAAAAATTCATTAATTGACTTCCAGTATTCTTTCAACTTCATACAGTCATAAAACATATGAGCCCAGTCAGCATTAATTTCTACATTACATCTCTTACATAGATTATCTTTATTATTAATTTTATTCATCATCAAAGGTGTATAAAAGATCTATGTAAAATGTCCATGTATAAAGTCTCCAGACAATGGAAGATGTAGTTCTATAAGCAGATTCCAATATATATTGTTTATCTTGTTGAGTTGGTGGGTCCCCATTAATAGAGGTGAAATAATTCCAGTATGAATCTACATTGTAAAAAGTTTCTTGTCTGATAATTTTATGTATATATGAAAGTTTACCTTTATCAGAAACTTTATGCTGTAAATTTATTATCAAGTAATCAATCAGTTTTGGAATATATTCTTTAACTGTTATAGATATTAGATCTATTCTATCAATGAGATGTTGTCTAAAGATCTGAACCTCTAACCAGCAAGTTTCTCTTAGATCAAATTCTTGTTTTAAGAAATCTAGATTTTTAACTTTATTATCAGATATCAGCTGATACCAGTACTTTAGATTATTATCTATAGCTAAATGAGCTCCTTCAGAAGTAGATGACATAAGCATACCCTGAGTATAAATTATAGGGAATACTTAGGGTGCATGAATATAAAGTTACGATAACTAATAATAATATTTAATGGGTAACAGACCATATGTTTAGGTGTAATAGGTGAAGTACAAAATTCCTTTAGCAACCACAACATGGAGTTATTTATAATCATATTTTTATGTGTTAAGGAGATTTTCATGAAGTGCATACTAATTAGCTCCCAATAATCTTTCCATTTTGACATATGACCGATCTATTAATAAAGTAATAACTTTTATAATAGAAGAGATAATATATAAATTAAAGTCTGGAAAAGAAATACCCCCTTGAGACCAGCTATTAGTATGTTTCTTTAATGCAATCCTAGGTTTATTAGGTGCCCATAAGAAATTTAACATTAGTGTATTCAGTTTCTTGATAGTTATTTTTGTAGGTGAAAGTATTATTGATTGTATTAAGTATAAAATCTTGGGGAATATTATCATTTTAATAATTGTAAGTCTCTCCTCCATAGTAAAAAACATATTATTCCAGGTATTAAAAAGATTTTGTATATTAAGAAAACAGGTATTATAGTTATTATATATAATAGATTTAATATCTTTAGATAGTATTATACCTAAATAAGATGTTCTTCATCTCACATTGCTGCAGTCCTTACACTTGGGTAGTCCGCTGTCCTCGGTCGGCCCGAATATCAAAGCATTAGGCTGACGTCGGTCAAGGCGCTTAAGACTGACATCAGGACGTCAGGGTACAAATGCGCATGACCGACGTCATATCCTCAGTCTTTTTTGCCGCATGGTCCGATGCAGAAGCAGCGTTGCAAGTGCCGTTCGGCGTTCTGAAATTTTTCGAATTCGGAGTTTCAGACCGAGTCAAAGTTGGCTAAGTACCCCGTTGGGGAATATTTTAGTTTTTCTTGCCTCAGTGGTTTACCGGATGTCAGAAAAAGTGAATAACTGTATTTCTTGTGGGAAGCAGATACCGCATAGAGATTATCATACTTTGTGTATTCCTTGTTTGGGGCCTGAGCACGGCGATGTTGTGTGTCGCCTTTGTGCTAGGTTCAATAAGCGCACTATTAAGCGAAGGTTAGATTGTGCCAGGTTGGTCTTGAAGCGGTGCAATTATAATATGCCGTCGGATGCTCCGGCGCCTCTTCCTCGAAGCGCAAAGACAAAGCAGCTAAACCCAGGCAAGAAGAGTCGTCCGTACCGGACGCCGGTTCTTTAGAGGCGTCAGTGGAACCGGTGGTTCCGCCGGAGGCTTCTCTGGAGTCCCAGGGGGAGACTTTGATATTGCAGGATGTGGCTTCTCTGGAGGTAGGTCAGGCTGAAGGGGCTTCTCAGGTTACTGTACTCCCCTCCCTTCCTAGGGTGGTTAGGCCCTCTCCTTCTGTTTCCAAGGCTTCTCCCAGAGGCAGGCCAGGTTTAGCTTCTGTTGGTGTCACTCCTAGTTCAGCAGGGTCTGTGCCCAAGAAGCACATGCTTAAAATGGCAGAAGATTTAATTACTTTGATTAGAGGTTCTTTGCCCCCTCCTGATAAGAGGCCTAGGGTGGAGCCAGAGTTGGGGAGTTTTGAGCAGGCTTCGGATGTTTCAGAGTCTTGACTGAAGACTTGCAGGAATACTCTCTTTATTCTGATTCTGATGCAGATGATTCGACTCCTTCTGCTTCTCCTCCAGAGGATTTCTCTTTTCAGAGACTCTTCATTCCATGAGGGAACATTTTAAGTGGGAAGGTCAGGATTTCTCTGATTCCAGGAAAAGGCTTCGGAATTTTGCTTTTGCCCCAGCATAGGCCCTTGGCTATACCACCTGTTCTGGATGTTGTGGAAGATGTGTTTGCAGAGGCTTCACTTAATCCTGATTCTTTGCCTCCTGCTCCTGTTAAGCGGATAGATATTACAGGGTGCCTGAGGCTCATAAATATCTTTATAAGAGTCCTAGGGCGGACCCAGAAACTGTTAGTCAGGGACCTAAGGGTGTCAAGGCCTCTGTTGTAAAGAATCCGGTGCCTCCAGATAAAGAGGCCAGAGCTTTGGATAGATGGGGAAAGAAAGTCTATACTTCTTCCACCTTAGCTATGAGGGCTTTGAATTGCCAGTTTCACATGTTGAAATATCAAAACTATCTTCTTTCTCAATTGAAGTCTAAGGTAGATGCTCTGGCGGAAGGCATTGAGTGTAAAGAATTGCAAGATTTGGTGCATGTCTCTGAACAAGTGGGTAAGCATTCTTTACAATGTGGTTTTGATGCTGTACAGGCCTCGTCTAGGGTGGCTGCCACTGGTTCAGTTCTTCGCAGGCACGCCTGGCTGAGGGATCAGAATTTATCTGACCATGTTAAGACAAGGATTTTGGATGCTCCTTTACAGTCTGATGTGTTGTTTGGTTCACCTGTGGAGTCAGTCTTGAAGAAAATGGAAGACAAGGCTAAGTCTATGCAGGCTGTTAAAGATTTTTGCAAGTTCAGCCTCCAGTTTAGTAGGAATTGGCCTGCTAAGGGGTGGGCGTATCCTTCTTATGATTCTCAGTCTAGGGGTAGATCTAGGCGTGGTAGGGGTAGTGCTCAGAGTTCCTTCAGACCTAGAACAGTGAGTTCACCTGCACAATCTTCGGTGAGGGCAGGGGCCAGTCCTTTCGTAAACAGGCCCAATGACCTACCTTTTCAGCTGCCAGATCCTTCTTGCCTGGCAGCACCTTTGGGAGGAAGGTTGGCACTCTTCAAGGAAAATTGGAGTTTGATTACCCAAGACAGATGGGTATTGGATATCATACACCAAGGTTACAAGTTTTATTTCCATACCTTGCCTCCTTTCAAAGGCATGCGGGACGTTCCTCCTCAGCAAAGACTAGAGGCTCACAAACAAATTTCTCTGCTACTTCAAATAGGGGCCATACAACCGGTCCCTCTGCCAGAAGTGGGCCTAGGATTTTATTCTCGCCTGTTCCTAGTACCAAAGAAAGGGAACACGTGGAGACCAATTTTGGATTTATCTATCCTCAACACATATCTGGACATTCCCAAGTTCAAAATGTTGACGTTACAACAGCTTTTGCCTCTGCTGGACAAAGATCACTGGATGGTGACTCTGGATCTCAAGGAGGCTTACCTTCATGTTCCTATCAGGCTCAGTTGCAGGAAGTATCTGCGTTTTCGGGCTGGGACTTCTCATTATCAGTTCTCTGCATTGCCCTTTGGCTTATCTACTGCCCAGAGTGTTCACAAAGGTTCTGGCTCCAGTGATAGCTTTCTTCAGGCTAAGAGGAATACAGATCTATCCTTATTTGGACGATTGCCTGATTCTGGCCCAAGAAAAGGACGAACTTCTTCATCATTTACAGTATGTGATAGCAGTGCTAAGATGCCTGGGGTATTCTGTGAACGAAATAAAGTCCAGTCTAGTACCCTCTCAGGACATGTGCTTTCTGGGTGTGAGACTGAATACAGCATCCCAGATGGCCTTTTTGACCCCGGACAAACAAAAGAATCTTTCTCTGTACTTCCATCAATTGTCTCATCAGTCCAGGCTGACTGCAAGGACAGTCCTTCAAGCCTTGGGGTTCATGGCATCTTGTATTCTGGTGCTTCCCAATGCCAAACTGCATACGAGGAAGCTACAATGGTATCTCAAAAATGTATGGACACAGCACTGCCAAGATATGGACACTGTCATTCAGATAATACCTTGCATTCAAAAGGAATTTTTGTGGTGGGCTCAGGAATGTCACCTAAACAAGGGACTCTCTGTGACCCGGCCAGAGGCGAGTCAGATTCTAACGACAGATGCCTCAGACAAAGCTTGGGAGCTCATCTAAATGGAAAGTGGGTACAAGACACGTGGCCTGCCAGACTTCAACATCTACATATCAACTTGAAGGAGATGTTAGCAGTCCAATTTGCATTAATAGCTTTCAAGGATTTACTTCTTCCAGGGCAGGTGTTGGTTCTAACAGACAACACAACTGTCATGTGGTACATCAACAAGCAAGGGGGAACGCATTCTTATCCTCTATGCAGACAAGCAATGATTTTGTGGGAGACTGCTCTCAGTTTACAGCTAAATCTTCAGGCAAGGTTTCTGCCGGGGGCACAGAACTCCTTAGCAGATGTGTTGAGCAGACAAATTATGGATCCCCATGAGTGGAAATTGGATCCTCATGTATTTCAGAAATTGACAGTGTTATGGGGAACTCCAGACATAGATCTGTTCGCTTCTCCACTAAACTACCAGCTGCCAAAGTTTTGCACAAAAAGGTTTCATCCCACAGCTTGGAAAGTGGATGCTCTCTCATTCAATTGGAGCAATCTTCATGTGTATGCCTTTCCACCTCTGCCTCTCCTCCCAAAGGTACTCTTGAAGGTCAGACAGGACAAGCCAAAGATGATTCTAATAGCGCCAGATTGGCCTCGACAGCACTGGTACCCATTACTGAGAAGTCTGATACGGGAGCCTCCATGGCCTTTGCCTTCGATTCCACACCTGCTGTCTCAGGAGAACAGTCATTTACTCAATGTCAAACTTCACTCTCTGCATCTAACAGCCTGGCATATTCTGTTTTAAACCCTGGAGGGTCTCAGCTTCCACAGCAAGTTTTGAATGTTATTTTGGAGGCCAGAAGGCCTAGTACAAGAAAAGTGTACGCAGATAAATGGAGGAGATTTTTATTTTGGAGTACAGCAAAGGGATTTGATGTTTCTAAGCCTAATTTAAGTGTGGCTCTTCAATATCTTACTGAGTTACTGGACAAAGGTTTGTCCTTCTCCTCTATTAAGGTTCATGCTGCAGCAATTTCTGCTTACTATGACTGTGACCCACCATTGTTTTCTCATCCTTTGTTTAAGCAATTCCTTAAGAGGGGCAAAGAATATAAGACCCCCACGTAGAGCTCCTACTCCTGCTTGGGATCTCAATTTTGTGTTGGAGAAACTCACTCTACAACCTTTTGAGCCTGCAGCTACTGCCGAGTTGAAATATTTATCATGGAAGACTGCTTTTTTGTTGGCCATTACCTCTGCGAGAAGGGTTTCTGAATTACAGGCCCTTATGGCAGTTGAGCCTTTCTTAATTTTCCATAAGGACAGAGTATCTTTGCGTACTAATCCTTCCTTTATGCCTAAAGTGGTTTCTAGTGTGGCTTTAAACCAAACTATTCATTTGCCTACTTTTATGCAAACCCCCAAAATAAAGGGGAAAGATTTTGCACACTTTGGATATACACAGGCAGTTGCGATATTATTTGAGCAGAACTAAAGGGTTCAGGCAGTCTCAGCAGTTATTTGTTTCATTTGCTTTGGGTTCTCAGGGCAAGCCTGTTTCAAAACAAACTATTTCTAAGTGGATTGGGTTTTGTATTGCTTTCTGTTATTCCCATCATGGTAAGGAGATTCCAGCTGGGATTAGGCCTCATTCCACTAGGGCTACTGCCACTTCTACAGCTTTTTAAGGGGTGGCAACTAAAGATATTTTGGAGGCAGCTACTTGGAGTTCAGTGCATACTTTCTCTAAGCATTACCACCTTCCACTTTACTCTAAATCTAGGGCTGGTTTTGCCACTGCAATTTTACAGGGCATTTTGGCAGCTCCTAATGCTTTATAGTTTTGCCATCCTCCCTTACCTCTGCTTTGGGATTCTACCCAAGTGTAAGGACTGCAGCAATGTGAGATGAAGAACATAGTACAGTTTTGTACCTACCATAAATGTAGATGTTCGAAGATCTACATTGCTGCAGTCAATCCTCCCTCCTTCCCCTCTGTAGTTAGAGGCGGTTGTGTGGTTTGGGTTGTAAATATTGTGGATATTGTATATATTGTACATATGATTAGTGCAAGGGTGGTTGGTTGTTTTTTGCTGTCTTTTGGTTTTGGCCTTTCTTTTTAGGGTCTTCTGACATCTGGGGCAAGAAAAGACTGAGGATATGACGTCGGTCATGCGCATTTGTACCCTGACGTCCTGATGTCAGTCTTAAGCGCCTCGACCGACGTCAGCCTAATGCTTTGATATTCGGGCCGACCGAGGACAGCGGACTACCCAAGTGTAAGGACTGCAGCAATGTAGATCTTCGAACATCTACATTTATGGTAGGTACAAAACTGTACTTTATCTGACCTGAGTTGGGTACATATTTAGTAAATTCACTAATGAGAGTATTTTTTCGTGTATATATAGGTAGTATTTTAGTTTTTTCTTCATTGAATATTAAACCAGAAATACTTTTAAAATTCATCATTTTATCAAATAAAGACTGCATAGAAGAATTAGATCCTGCTGATGTAATTAGAACATCATCTGCAAAAAGTTGAATTTTTGATGTTGTATTTTCTTCTATTTCAAAACCCTCTATGTCAGTACTGTTTCTAATCAAATTAGCCCAAGGCTCCATTACTAAAGTGAATAATAGTGGAGAAAGTGGACATCCTTGCTTTGTACCTTTAAGAATGGGTATTTTTTGTGAAACATATGTTCCTACCTTAATATAAGCCAGCGTTCCTTTGTATAAATGCTCAATTAAATTTACAAATGCATCAGAGAAATTTGTGCACTTCAGTAAGGTAAACAGATAGTCCCAACTTACTGAATCAAATGCTGAACCTATATCAAGACTAATAAGTGTTAAATCTTTCTTTTTCCTATTTGCAAAATCAATTAATGTTAAAGTTCTTCTTATATTATCAAAAGTATTTCTACCTAACTGCTTCTGCCAGAGCCACAATTGCCCACTCCCATCTTATATCTACACTCCTTTATGCTTCTCCTATCTTTACCAACCTTAAGAAAGCCAACCTTAACAAACTTGCCACATCCTATTACAACATTGCCAGATTTGCTACTGGTAACCCTTATAGAACACATCACTGTGTGAACCTGAAACAACTAGGATGGATGGAATTTCAACACCTTTTGCTCATTCCCCAACTCAATATTGCCCACAAATTACTATACCAGCCCAATAACACTCCTATTCTTTCTCAACTTTTAATCCCTTATAATAATCTCAACTCTCTTAGATCTCCTAAGAAACTTATGGCCTGCCCTACAAAGTCCAATAACTCAGCCGGTGACTCCTTTTCTCTAATACAATTGGAAGAGCTGGAATTCACTACCCAGTGAAATCACTCTACTGTCTCTCTGCCTCTCTTCAAACAAGAAATTAAGAATTACTTCAAAAGCCATTGGCTCTGTTCCTGTATAAAGCCGACTAATCTTCCTACCTACATCTGTCTATCCTCCTCCTCATTTTCCACCACTATCTCTTCTTTTCTTTTTCTTTCATTTTCTTTTCTTTTAATAACTCTTTCTTCCTTACTCTTATGTTTCTCTACCTCTCTTTGTCTCATATCTAGTAAGTCTTTTCTGCTTCTTTTGTTTTACTGTCATCTCTTAGATGGCTTCCTTTTTTACCCACTTATAGTATTTTTGCTCTCTTTCTCTGATATTTTACCCTTTTGCTTACCTCTAACTCTCTCTGTACAACAACTTGTCACCCTATATTTTTCTCACTGTCATCTCATCCTTTAACTTTGTTACTCGTACAAGTTATACTTTTGATATATCTTCTTTAATTAAGTTTTTATTTTGACATTATATTGCCATTTGTTATTATTGTAATTGCTTTTTAATTGTAAGTTTTTTTTTTTTTCTTCTTTTTATGTGTATTTCTGTGTGGAGCTTTTCTCCCCGGGCCTCTACTGAAAATGGAAATATATCCAGCTAGACTAGCCCGGTCAACAAATGTAAAATAAATAAATAAAAATAAATTTACAATGAAGCCCGTCTGATCTATGTCTATAATGCCGGGGATAATTGTCTTCAATCTATCAGCAAAAATACTCATAAACATTTTATAATCAACATTAAGTAATGAGATGGGTCGATATGAAGAACATCTAGTTGGATCTTTATTAGGTTTTAAAATTGGTGAAATAAATATATATTGCCAAGATGGGGGGGTTATTAACTCAGTTTGTGCCAGAATAAAAACCTTATGTATTAATGAATATGTAGTTTTAGAAAGGATTTTATATATCTCTGGTATAATACCATCATTACCCGGTGCTTTGTTTGATTTAAGCTTATTTATTTGTGTAATAACTTCTGTATATGAAATACTCTTGTCCAATAGTTTAATCTGTTGTTTATTAAGCTTTTTATTCATGTTTGTGGTTATAAACTCCTTTATTTTATCTTTAGGTTCCATGTTAATGTTGTTATGGTTAATCTTGTGAAAGTGATTTCTAAATTCATCCAGTATTTCTGGTATACTAGAAACATTCTTCTTTTTCCTTAGAGAAAAGATTTCTTTGATATGGTTTTGTTTATTCAATCTTTTTGTTTTATTTTTAAGTCTATGTAAGTATTTGGGGCTTATTGAATAAGACAAAAACTTGTATTTCTCTAAAGTTATTTTAACTTTATGAGTTAAAATTTCTTTGTATTTCTCATTTAGTTTGTTTATTTCTTCAATAACTTTCTTGTCCATAATATTTTATTATTATGTTTATAAGAGTCTAGTTTACTTTGAATATCTAACAATTCCTTATCCCAAGATTTCCTTTTGTTATTATACCATCTGATACTTTGTCCATATAGATATGATTTTAAGGCATCCCAAACATAGACAGTGGAGACTTCAGGAGTATTATTTATGTCTAGAAAATGTTGT
>NC_056731.1:1695234457-1695296136 GCF_019279795.1 Protopterus annectens
ACCTTCAGGCCATTTTTAGTTTGTGTTTAGTCTGCATTTTATGATACACAAGTACATAAAACAAAATTGGGAGAAAAAAGAAAAAGTTGAAGTCATTCTTAGTACTGATCGAGTTTTCTTGGTTAAGCATTTGCAGTTGAATACAAGAAGAAAGCTCTGCCTTGTAGGAACCAACATATAGGTTTGGCAGTGGCCATCCAGTAATAATGAAATCAGGGTTGCTCTAATTTTCAGTGTGTGCAACTCTGGACTTTGCTTTTCCTTCAGATTGTTGCTGGTCATCAGTTTTATAAGGAAGCCTTCTAAACAGGTTTATATGATTTGAGACTGTTGAAACTGAGGGACTCTGAAAAAAAGTACACGTAAAACACAGTAAAGGCTAGTATTTTATAAAAATCCACACCAAAGGGTAATATGCCTTATCAAGTATGAGCCAAGAGGAGCTGTGGTTCACATGTTGTAAAAAGCTATGCTGTTTATTCTTCCCTTTTCATGGTATTGAAACCAAGGCGAATAATTTTAGTAGAACATAAATGGTTCTACTGAACAAATGCTTGATATGGAATCCAGCCTTTCCATCTGCCCCAAGAAAGCCAAATCTGACTTTGGGTAAGTTTTAGGGCAAAAAGTGCACTTAATACTTTTTTGTCATTGATACTGCATGACTTGGTTGAGTATAGAAGAAAATATAATAGGCTGTGACATTGTTACTGGCATATAGGCCAGAGACACAGAGTGTTTGACATCCATCCTTTGATCTGTTGCCACATGGTCACTTAACTGTTTTTGGAATAAAACACTAAGTCGGGAGAGAGTATGCAGAATGCTTCATAATAAAACAAAATAAACTGTAGACAAATTAAACTGTAACTTGTGTTATCAGTGTTTGTTGCGTTTTTCGGGAAGAAGTGAAACATGGAAGATGTTATACTTCCTTGTGACATAAGACAGTTATGCTAGAAGGGATTGTCCTTTTATGGAAGACATTTGAAAAGGGTTTTGTTGGTGGTGCTTAATAATACCAGTCATTTTTTTTTTTTTTTACAGTTAGACAGTTGTTCTTAAAACTAATGTGTAACATATTTTATGTCAGATTGCTGTGTATGCATTCTTAACCATCTGACACTTTTCAGTGGGTTTCTGCATTAGTTTGCACAGGCATATGGGCAGAGACACTGAGATGTTAAATAATTTGCATGTGATTACAGAATGCCTAATTGAGTTAAACCTGTCATTACTTGGTTTTCCAGATGGCTCTCTACTCACTGGATTAAACTGCATTCTTAATTTGTGTGTGGTAAGCATGATTCCATGACTAATAATCAGCACATGTGGCCAGTGCATGTCTCATCAGAAAGTGTATAGTAGCAGTTTTCAGGTTGTAAGTTAATACTGACATAAAGCACAAGTGAGAGATCTAGGGGTTTTCACTAATCCTCTTGTCAAAAGATAGTTTATGCAAGCAAGGGCAGTGGATAAACATGCTTTCTTTCTGATTAAGAGAAAGCTTTTTACTTAAGTTGTATGACAATTTATTTTGTGTGTCACACGTTTTCTGTCACTGACTAATAAATTAGAAGAGTTTAACATGTCTTCTTTTTATGTTTTCAGTCTGGGTAATATACGAACAGGTCATGATTGCTGCTTTGGACTGTAGTCGGGATGACTTGGCACTGGTAAGTGATGAAAGAATATATTTTCTAACTCCATTTTTGTTAGAATAGTAAATTTAAACAGTATATTGCCCAGCCTTTTGTTTACTTATATGCTCAAGCAACAACGGCAAAAAAAAAAAAAAAAAAAAAAAGACTGAAAACATCATATAGTCAAATATATATTTACATATGCAGTATCTTAAGCAACTGTTATTTTTGTTGTTTATAGGAATTCTATTAAGTGTATTTGTTTACTTTGCAGTTGTTTGTATAAATTTTGAATGTCATAATCCTTTTTTAGGATAATGCTTTTTATCTATCCATTAAAACTGGGTGCAGCAGTTCATAACTATATGTGGCACATAGTCAGTAAATGTACTAATCAATGTTTGGATTCAAACTGATCTTTAAATAATGTGTTATAATAATTACTATTGATGTTGACTTCATTGTATCCAATTACAGCAGTACTGTTTTTAGTCTTGGCCAAACTCATCAGATTTTGGAAATGCAGTTACTTCCTCACTGCTCACTTTATTACTGCATTTTAGAAGAACTTGCCCAGACATTAGTGTGTACTTTTCCTCATCTGTTGGTTTAGAATGTGTGTTGTACCACTTGACTTATCTATAGTGTATTTGTATCACTATTCCTACATCCCCTTTTTAAAATCTTAGCACTCCATGTTTCACTTCTCTACTTATTACAAGTACAGTATTGTGCTGGCTAATATGTGCTTAGTTCTGTACATGTTATCTTCTGTTTACACCCACTGATGTATTTGCAAATGTGTTTGTCTGTTGAATTTGTTAGCTGCCACCCTATCACTATACACTCCTGACATTGCTGTACTAACTGAAACCTGGCTTAAACCCTACATAAACGGTAATAAAATCATTCCCCCCGGCTACAATATTTTCAGACAAGACAGAACAACAAAACAAGTTGGATAAGTAGCAATTCTATATAAAGGCACACTTAATTTCGAAAAACTGCAGGTAAACATCCCAGATATAGATAACACAGAACTCTTAGCATCACATCTAAAAATCAGTAATAGTAAACGTATTGTCTTACTAGCTGTATACATGCCACCAAATAACTCCTCCACAATAGAAAACCTTCTCTCATGAGCCTCAACCACATTTAGGCAAGTAACTGTACTAGTTGGTGATTTCAATACTGATTGGCAAACCCACTCGTCAGATAACCCCTCATATCATATCAACCTACATGGTTTCACCCAATTGATTCATTCACCACTAGAATTGACAAAACCAGCAACAAATAATCCATTCTCAATTGGACCCTGACTAACAAACTCGCTCTAATCCACCTTTCAGGCTGTCTACCTGACAGCCTAAGTGACTACCTATTAACCTTCTTTCTTAGACACCATAGCTCACCCACAAAACCAAAATCGTATAAACAAATACTTAATACAAAAGATTTCTCCATAGACAGCTTTAAATTGCCACTAAGCTGTAACTGGCTCCTATTAAAATACCTCCCACTAGATGCAGCAGTCGAATATTTCAGTAACATATTTCTTAATGTTCTAAACACACTTGCCTCCGTAAGCACATAAGAACAAAGACATATAACCAACAAATCAAAACCTTCCCTAGACAACTACTGCCACCTAAGAAATGTCTGCAAAAAGCAATTCAGAGCTGATAAAAAACTGTACTGTCAAACATTCAGTCCAACCATCAATACAACCCACAAAAATTCTGGGCTTCCATCAATCAGCTTATCCATCCAGGCGACACCTCCACCCCATCCCCGAATATCAGAAACACAGAAGAAAGCATAGCATCCCACTTTAACTCATTTGTCATAAACTCCATCCTCTCACTCATAAAAAAAAAAAAAAAAATAGTCTGCAACAAATCACTACTGATTCACCTACTTCACTCTCTCTTAAACCCATCCAAACAAGTGCAATAAAGAAATTACTAAACCAACTGAAACCCACAACCCTTGCCGCTGACAAACTGCTGAACGGCTGTCTCATATTAGCAGCCGATGTTATCTTCTATCCAGTTTCAGTACTGATCAACAGATCTATCACTGGAATAGTATGTACCTAAAATCTGGAAAACGTCCTATGTAATCCCACTTCACAAAGGAGGCTCCTCACTAGAACTATCTAACTTATAGGCCAATATCTATACTATCCCCACTTTCTGAAATATTAGTGCATCCATTCTCAACTGATGCAACACCTACTATCTAATAAGCTTCTTTCCCTCACAAAATATGGATTTCGACCAGGCCATAGTATCACCACAGCACTCCTCAAATTTACCAATATTGTCAACCAACAAAAAAACAATGGCCAAATGGTTACCTCAATATTTCTCAACATACCTAAGGCATTTGACACAGTGTGCCATGAACAACTCCTGCATGAGCTTGCATCACTTGACATATCTAAAAACTCTCTCATTTGGTTCCAAAATTACCTGTCTGTCCGCTATCAATCAGTCAAATGGCAAGATGACTCCTCCTCCCCATGTCCCATTACAGTAGATGTTAAACAAGGCTCAGTTCTTGGACCTCTGCTCTTCACGGTTCTGACCAATAAACCTACACAAAGCTACTAACCTTGCTTCCATCGTACAATATGCGGCTGATTCCACTGTTATCTGCACTGCACCTACCCTAAAACAACAAGAAGACAATACTCAAAAATCTTTTACTGCTTTTAAGTCTTTCTCAGAAAATGTCAGTTCATCTTTAATCCCAAAAAAACAAACTAATGCTGTTCCCTAACCAATATCACAAAACAAACTCCTCCCACCATGACTTTACAATCACCTCATCCGATCATACTCTAATCAAATCCACCTTAGAAACTAAGCTACTAGGTATCATTTTAGATGATAACTTAAAATTTGACAAACGTACATCTCATACCATCAAAAAGGCCCACATTAAATTACTTTAATTCCTTTACAGAATAAAAACCTTAAAGCGTCAATATTTCTCACCATCTTTATATACATACACACACACACATATATATATATATATATATATATATATATATATATATATATATATATATATATATATATATATATATATATACACACACCTACACATAATGTTCTTTATATACATATAATTACATTAGATGCATCCACCAATGTGTATATGTATGTATATATATATATATATATATATATATATATATATATATATATATGTATATAAATGTGTATATATACACACACACACACACACACGCATATATATATATATATATATATATATATATATATATGAGCTACACATATATGTATATATACATTTATGTATGTTTTTTATATATATATATATATATATATATATATATATATATATATATATATATAGAGTATGTTGTGTGTATATAGACATAAAGGTGTGTATGTATATATCTATACCTATGTATGTGTGTGTTTTTTTTACATGTGTGTGTGTGTGTGTGTATATATATATATATATATATATATATATGTATATAAAACTAAAATTAACTGCACTCAAAAAAAAATTGAACGAAGAGAAGAAATTTTAACTAAGAAATGAACTTTGTGACAATAAAAGCATTAAAAAAAAAGTAAATCACACTAACAACTCTTGTAGAACTTTAGCGCTTTCGTCTTATTTATTATCAAGACTTCTTCAGAAAGACATGTTTCATAAGTATGAGCATCCATTTTCACTTCATTTAAATACATTAGTTCTAGTAGGCCATTTAAATTAACAACAGTTCCTTTCCAATAGTAAAGTGTGAACAAGCAGGGTGCTGTGTGCATTTTCATTAACATTACAATCGCAGTTACATAAGGTAAGTTGGTCAGACAGTAATAGCTTTGTGGTGCCGTGTGCATACTAAAAGGGATCGTGTGCAAAAAGGGATTGTGTGTAAAAAGGGATCATGTGCAAAAAAGGGATTGTGTGCAAAAAAAAAAAAAAAAAAAAAAATGGTGGAACCGGGAAGGATGAGAGTCATGCTGTAATGATTCTAATATAAACACGTAACTTATGAGTCTTTGCCTCCAAAAGTAAGTAAAGAAGGGAACGGAGGAAGGTGGAGGAGTCAGGTAGAGAGTCCTACTATGCATTGGTATCCGTGTGTGTGTAGAGAATTGTGTGGGTATGTCACCTGATGGGAGAGTGGGTGGAATGCGGTGTGGACTTGAGGGGGGGCCGCCCATGACAAGGTGTGTGGAGCATATGAATAACAGTGTGTCCCAGAAGACTGTCAGTGCGGATGGTACCACCAGTGGGCTGGTTCGGATGGTATCACCCCTTGAATGGCTGCGTGAAAAGTGAGACCAGGGGGGGTAGTTGGTGGGATCAGCGGGGGTTAGCCTGGTGACTGGGAGCATGTGTGTAGGGGGTATGGGGGAGTCAAAAGTCAGAGAGAGAGAGGAAACACATTATATTCACTTGCACAGTTGTAAATCCATAAACACATTAAATCCAGTTGCACAATTCTTCAAACCCTCTTGCACAATTCTTCAAGCCCTATCACATTTCAATCTCTATACCATTTAAGTGCACATTTAATGTTCAGTGTCTCGTTGAGACCTGGATAGACATCAGCTCTCAGTTCTATCTGCCATTTTAATTCCCGGATTTGCAGGAATGTGTCCATGTCCCCTACAAATTCTGTTATTTTTTCCAGTGCTGTGAATTTGAATCCTGTGAAGTTTGGGCAAATAGCAGTGTGTTTAGCCAAGGCATTCAAATTGTCCTGTTTGTGTATTGCTGCAGTGTGTTCTTTAATACGGCTACTCAGATTCCTGTTCGTTTTGCCGATATAGAAATTCCCACAGTGTTCGCAGAAAGCACAGTAGACTACATTTTTTGTGATGCAGTCATAGTGGTCATGTAGACTGACAGTTCTGTTGCAGTGCGGGAAGGTGACGTTGTTATCTTTTCGTATGTGTACACAGGCGACACACTTGCCGCAGTCAGACATTCCAGGTTCTGTCGATACTTTGCTCTGTGGGGATGGGCTTTTATTCCTCTTGAACGCACCACCAAAAGAAGAGGTTTGTTTGAAACAGAAGTTCGGGGATGTCCCAAGTAACTTTGTCAGACCTTTTTCTCCTCCCAAGATGTCCCAATTGTGTATATATTATACACACACACACACATATATATATATATATATATATATATATATATATATATATATATATATATATATATATATATATATATATATATATAGATAGTTACACATATATGTATATATACAGTTATGTATATGTATGTATGTATGTGAAATATATATATATATATATATATATATATATATATATATATATATATATAGTGTGCATGTATATAGACATAAAGGTGTGTATATATGTATATATGTATATGTATATATATATATATATATGTGTGTGAAAATATATATCTAATATTTATATACACATACATACACTGTGTATATATACATATATGTGTGCGTGTCTTTGTGTGTGTGTATGGTTTCACTTTACAATCTCGAAATACTGAAATATCGAATTTCAGTATTTCGAGACTATAAAGCCGAAACACCAAAAAACTGAAAGCCAAAACCGTGACCATTAAAGCACACATACAAACACAACTACACCTACCTCCGCACAACAAGACAAGCACACACACTTACTATAGGTAGGGGGGGGCAAGCCCCCCTGCACCCCCCACACCCCCTACTTGTATATACTAACTCCAAGGTTGCACTAAACACCTACACACACAAAACCCACCATCATAAATTTCACCCCCCCCTCGCACAAACACATCACACAGATACAAACACCACCACTTTCAACACTGACACACTCACACTCTCACCTGCGTGCCCTAACCCACACCTAATACTCCCCGACACACTCACAAACCCTCCCCAAAACCCTTAAAAATGCCACACTTACCTAACGCACCATCAGTACCATGGGTTCGACATTTCCGGGTTCGATATTCTGCAGTTTTGCGCATCTGCAGATTCGACACTTTGGTCTCGAGATATTTCAGTATTTCAAGATTCCAAAGTGTTTCTGTATGTATAGATAGATATTTTTTGTGTGTGTGTGTGTGTGTGTGTGTGTGTGTGTGTGTGTGTATGTATGTATGTATATATATATATATATATATATATATATATATATATATATATATATATAGGTTCATAGGTGTGTACTAGGCTAACAACCAGTGGGACCTTTTTAAGCCTAGCCATGCATTCCAAATCTCTGACAAGTTCTGGTACCCTTAATAAGTGTAAGCAGGGGTTTGGGAGATGAAACATTTGCAAGCAGGGGCCTGGAATATGAAACATTTGCAGGCTGCCTGTGTCTATTAGAGCCATAGATGCTAGTTGTCTAATTTACACTTGAATTGGGTTAGGGAGGAACTCTGCTTCTCATGAATAGGGAGCCTGTTGCAGAGAAGGGTTCTCTGTGATACATGCTTGTCTGTCCAGCAGGATGTTCATCGTGTTTCACTGTTGCAGTCATTACTCTTAGGTTATTCTGCTGGCAGGCTACCCGTAGTCGGACAGAATTCCAAAGTCTAGGTCCGGCGTCGGTTGTTGTCGCCTCTTCCCTGACGTTAGTGCGCCAGGGGTATAAAAGATGCAACCGACGCCATTTTCTTCAGTCTTTCTTGCCACGTGGTGCCCGAAGCAAAAGCAGTTCGCAAGTGCCGGTCGGCCGACTCCTGAGATTTTCAAAGTTGAATTTCAGAACCGAAGTCTTCATTAAAGCTAAGTACCCCTTTGGGGAAACTTTTTTCTTGCTCCAGACTGATGTCAGAAAAGTTAACAATTGTATTTTTTGTGGGAAGCAAATACCTCATAAGGATTTTCACTCTTACTGTATTCCTTGCCTAGGCCCTGATCACAACGTTGCTAGCTGTCGGTTTTGTTCTAGATTCAACCAACGCACTATCAAGCATCAGTTCGATTTTGCTTTTTATTACTTTGGCCGAAGATTTAATTATATAATGTCGGCGGAACAGCCGACAACCGGAGTTTACAAAAAACGCAAGGACAAGGATAGGCATCCGAGGTCCAAAACCGACGACGAAGCCTCTTCTAGGCCAGTCGCTGGTTCGCCGGTTCTCAGTGAGGTGCTTTCGCAGCCCCTGGAGCCTGCTACCTCAGAGCCACAGGCCGCTACCTACTCCCACGTGGAGCTGACTGGGCCTCTGGATACTCAAGGTATTGGACACTCGGAAATCAATCCCTCAGATGGGTCCGGAGCCGCTGAGCAGGCATCGGCTTCTGAGGGTGTATTCAGACCTACTCAACTATATATTAAGCCATCCTCAGCTTCAAAGGTGAAGACTAAAGCAGCTCTAAAGACAAAGAAACAAGTACAGCATTTTCCTATTCAGACTTCCATGCCTAAGAAACAGATGCTCAGAATGGCCGAAGACCTAATTACTTTGATCAGGGAATCCCATCCCCCTCCTGATAAGAGGCCTAGGCAAGAGACAGAGTATGATTCTTCTGATCAGGTATCTATTTCCTCTAATTCCTCTTCTGAACAGGATTTCTCCTTGCTTCCCTATGAGGATTCTGATGCTGAAGAATCCATTCCTTCAGCCTCTACTCCTGAGGACTATTCCTTTGGGGAAACACTGCATACTATGAGGGAGCATTTCCACTGGGAGAGCCAAGATTATTCTGAGTCTAAGAAAAGGCTCAGAGACTTCCTGCTTCTTCCTCAGCATAGACCCCTTGCCATTCCTCCTGTTTTAGACATTGTAGATGATGTATTTTCAGAGTCCGGACTATCCCCTGACTCTTTACCCCCTGCACCTGCTAAGCCAGGCAGATACTACAGGGTCCCAGATTCTCATAAATTCCTATATAAAAACCCCGCTGCAGACCCAGAAACTATATCTCAGGGTCCCAAGGGGGTTAAGGCTTCCACTGCAAAATACCCTGTCTCCTCTGATAGGGATTCTAGGGCTCTAGACAGATGGTGGGGGGGAGTATACACTTCTGCCACCCTGGCTGTAAGGGCTTTAAATTGTCAATTTCATATGCTTAAATATCAGCAATATTTAATGTCACAACTTAAACAAAAAATGTTGACAAATACTGAATGTTCAGAGAACAAGGAATTGCAGGATTTATTGCATGCATCTGAACAAGTGGGAAAGCATACTTTGTAATGTGGTTATGATTCACTGGATGCCTCTTGCAGGGCCGCTGTTACAGGTTCTGTTATTAGAAGACATGCTTGGTTTAAGGAAAAAAATCTGCCTGATCTTGTTAAAGCAGAATTATTAGATGCACCATTACAGCATGATACTTTGGTATTAAAGCAGAAGAGGTGTTGAAAAAAATGGAGGATAAAGCAAAATCCATGCAGACAGTCAAGGATTTCTTACAGGTACAGCCACCCAGGTTTAGCAGGAACTGGCCTTCTAAAAATTGGTCCTTTCCAGTCTCAGACAGACCACAAAGAGGCAGATACAGGCATCCCAAAGGCAGATCTCATCCCCAAGGCTCATACAGGCCTAAACAATGGGGTGCTCCTTCCTCCAAACGCGGAGAAGACAAATCACAGCCTTACAGGAAACAGTCCCAATGACTTCCCTCTACCAGTTCCAAGCAGTTTCCTTTTGACAGCTCCCTTGGGGGGGGAAACTAGCACTTTTTTCATCAAATTGGCAAATGCTTACCCAAGACAAATGGGTTCTGAACATAGTGTCCCAAGGCTACAGGTTCCATTTTCACACCCTACCAAGGTCAAAGGGCATGCCAGACCTGCCACACAATCAATGGGCAGAGGCACAAAAACAAATTACAGCCCTCATGGACATGAGGGCCATTCAGCAAGTACCACAACAAGAGCAGGGGCAAGGATTTTACTCCAGACTTTTTCTAGTACCCAGGAAGGACAAAACCTGGAGACCAATCCTGGACCTATCTATACTAAATACTTTTCTGGAAGTTCCAAAATTCAAGATGTTGACTCTTCAGCAGCTACTGCCCATGCTGGGCAAGAGGGCTTGGCTAGTAACTTTGGACCTTAAAAGAGGCATACATGCATGTCCCAATCAGACAATCTTGCAGACGATACCTCAGATTCATAGCTAGCTCAATGCATTACCAATTCTCTGCACTGCCCTTTGGCTTATCTACTGCGCCCAGGGTCTTTACAAAATGCCTGGCACCAGTAATTGCATTTTGCAGACAAAAAGGAATTCAAATTTATCCTTACTTAGATGATTGCCTAATTCAAGCAGAGAACAAAGACTCTCTTCTAAAGCATCTGGCGTTTGTAAAAAGATTACTAATTGGCCTAGGGTACACAGTAAACGAAAAGAAATCAAAACTAGTGCCCTCTCAAGAGATAATATTCCTGGGCACAAGCTTAAATACAACTGCCCAGATGGCTTATCTCATGCCAGACAAACAAAAACAACTGACTACTTACTTCAAGAAATTGGCAACAAAACCCCACTTATCTGCAAGGAAAATCCTGCAGGCCTTGGGTTTCATGGCATCCTGCATTCTACTAATTCCATATGCCAGACTGCATATGAGGAAACTACAATGGTATCTGAAAAGTGTTTGGACTCAGCATTGCCACAGCCTGGAGACAGTAATTTCACTCATTCCCTGCCTACAGCAGGAGTTTCGATGGTGGGCAGAAGCCTGTCACCACAACAAGGGTCTGCCATTCAGTTTACCCACAGCCAGACAAACACTGACAACGGATGCATCATATTATGCCTGGGGGGCCCATATGGCAGGAAAATGTATTCAGGGCACATGGCCTGCAAACCAGATGCATCTTCACATCACTCAAAAAGAGATGCTAGCTGTTGAAAATGCCCTGACAGCTTTCAAGGACCTGCTTTATTCAGGACAATTACTGATAAAGACAGACAACACTACGGTCATGTGGTACATAAACAAGCAGGGAGGTACTCATTCCTACCCCCTCTGCAGACAAGCAATGACATTATGGGACACAGCATTGGCCTTTCAAGTTCACCTGCAAGCACAATTCCTGCCAGGAAAAACAAATACTCTGGCAGACGAACTAAGCAGAAACCTCATGGATCCCCATGAATGGAAACTGGATCCACAAGTCTTCAGGATGATAATAAGGAAATGGGGATGCCCAGACATAGATCTATTTGCCTCCCCTCACAACTGTCAATTGCAGAGATTTTACACAAGGATTTACCACAAGCAAGCATGGTAAGTGGACACCCTGTCATTCAGCTGGAAAAATCTAAAAGTATATGCTTTTCTCCCACTACCTCTCCTTCCCAGAGTACTCCTAAAGGTCAGACAAGAGAAGCCAAAAATGATTCTGATTGCACCAGACTGGCCACGCCAGCACTGGTACCCAATCCTGAAGAGCTTGTCTCAAGGTCTAGCATGGATATTGCCTCAAACTTCTCACTTGTTGACCCAACAAAACAATCAGATCCTGCACAGCCAACTCAGGACCTTAAATCTGGCAGCATGGCAGATAATGTAGCCATTCTGAACACTCCTCTTTCAAAAGCTGTTATGGATGTTATCTTGGAGGCCAGGAGGCCCAGTACCAGAAAGTCTTATGCAGAAAAATGGAAGACATTCTGTGCTTGGAACCAGGAACAAGGCATTGACACGACTGTACCAAGCATTCCTCAGATTTTACAATACCTGACTGAGATGCTGAACAAAGGCCTTACTTTCTCATCAATTAAGATTCATGCCTCTGCCATTTCTGCACATTACAATACAGAACCACCTATCTTTTCTCACCCTTTAATAAGGCAGTACCTCAGAGGGGCCAAAAACATTAGGCCTCCAAGGAGAGCACCAATTCTGGCCTGGGACCTCAATTTTGTTTTTGAAAAACTCACACTGCCTCCTTTCGAGCCAGCATCAACAGCGGATATTAAATTCTTATTCTGGAAAACAGCTCTGCTCCTAGCCATTACCTCTGCAAGGCGAGTCTTGGAGTTACAAGCACTCATGGCTGTGGAACCTTTCATCATTTTTCATCCAGACAGGGTTTCTCTGAGGACAAACCCTACATTTATGCCTAAGGTGGTGTCCAGTGTGGCCCTCAATCAGACCATTCACGTGCTCATAGGGAGTATGGTAGGTGTACACACAGTAAAGTACAATTTCCCTTAAGACCACAAAGAGATCACAGTCAGTCTGGGGCTCTGCCCATATTCCCAATAAGACTCCTCACTGGCACAGCTATAGGGTCAAGATCTTAGCCGAGTGGTCAAGCCAAACCTCCAGCACCCTCTCTGTCCAACCAGTGCTTCATGTCCCTGCCCAAGTAGCTGACACGCACAGACGTTGAGATTTGATTTAGATACAAGCGCACAGACACTCCTGGGGAAGGCTGTCTCAGGTTCACTAGCTATGCCCCCTTCTTCCCAGACTAAAAGGTAGAAATCCCTGCCCAGACTAAAAGGTAGATGTCACTGCCACCAACCACTCTTATCAGCTATTAATAAGGCCCTTCCCAAAGGGTGACCAATCCTACTGTGCAGTTCTTCTGTTATCCAAATAAGTGTGACCAGAACTGTTAAGGCTATTCCAGAGTGTCCTGTACATTGTTACCAAATACATATGCAAGTACTCTAAGAGCTTAAATATCTCTGCACAAAACAAAGCCACAATTGAAAGGTTTAAAATATTTAATAATAAATAATAAAAGCACAAGACAGTACTCATTAACTCAACACAGTGACAGTAGAATTCAGAATCATAGGAAATATTTTAAAACAACATTGCAGAACAGTCTCGCATAAATACAGAAATCATCTAGACTACTCATGCTGTATTCCTATCTATCTCTAAGAGATACTATGCCCTAAATGTCTTGCATACAGAGCCAGGCAGATATAGATGAGAAATGCTGAAGAGATGTTTACAGGTCCAGAACAAAATACAAAATGTACAGACTTTCTCTCTGAGATAGTTCTTAAATTAATAATACACATTACTGGTGGGTTAGCTAGATGACATCACTATTTGACACCTGCATCTAGTTCCCAGGCTAAATAGATACAAACAGAATTTAAGATGTCTCTATGAAAAATACTTATCTCTTAGAAGCTGACTCTTTTCTCTTAGAAGTTTGCCTGAAACTGGAAGTCGTAAAACAGTTACCTTGGAAACCTATAATTATCTCTGTTTCCAGACAATAGAAAGAAGCCCCTAGCCTAGACGTCCTGTCTCTTAGCTGAGATAAACCAAATTTATAGCAGATCGTAAAACTCTTTATTTATTTTCTCAGAGTTTGCAAGTTAACTCTGTATGTCCCAACTTCTACTATGAAAACATACATTTGCACAGGCATATAGTCCATAAACATTTCTGTTCTTCAGCAGAGTGCATTGTGGTTACATTTTTGAAACTCAGCACATGACATATAGTTTAATCATAATGTATAGTTCTCTTGTATATTGTAAAACAAATCTGTGGATCATATTAATATTTACAAATGACATAGAATTAATACAAAATTCTATCTAGCTGGGCTGGCAGCCTTCATACCACTGACTTGTTGGTTTTCAGTCACACAAGGGAGAAATGAATGATGTACACTTTTTGGATGCTGGGTTTGTGAAGGATCTTTTTTATAACAGGTTTATCTTGAAATTATATGGGAAGGAATATTTTCCAATTCTTATGTACATTATAGTAGTAGTCACCCCTTTCACCAGAAGAACAACATTGTGAATGGTAAAATGGTTAGAGCAACCAGAATGACTTCTCTCCAGGATGATGTGAATGAGTTAGATTATATTGAAACCCTGTTTTTAGTTAGAGGCAATCCCAAGACCCTCACCACTTCTCTCAAAGATGAAATATTACAGTGTTGAAATATTAGTGTTGGGGTGAAAAATGTTTACCATTAATTAGTTCCCATGTTTCCTCTTCAGAGATGACCTCTTATAGGGTTTAAGATACAGGAGCAACTTCAAACGTCTCGAGTGGAAGTGGACTTTATTTTAGTTCTAAACTACAGTCGGGATATGTGGGGCATACAGAATATTATATATAAATACTGGGATTTATTTGCTGCTATGCCCAATAGCCCCGACTTTTTTTTTTTTTTTCTAGACGTATGACATTTAGCTTTAAGAGAGGTTTTAATTCAAACAATATCTTTGAAAGTGGATTTGGTTTTACCAGTGGGGTGAATAATAAGGTCAAAAAGGGTACCTTTAAGTGTGGCAGGTGCCTACAATGTCCTTTCATGACAAAAGGCTTTGATGTGTCTATTCCTCATTTGAATTTAATGTTGATAGGTTCTAAGCATTTTAATTGTTATACAAAGGGTGTTGTTTATTTAGCCCACTGCCTAGTTTGTTGTTCTTTCTACATGGGCAAGACAGAGCAAACACTGAAGCAAAGGGTGTACTAACATTTATACGAGATCAATAGGATGATGGACACTAATGCTCTGTACAGACATACCATCACTTGTAAGGAAGCAGACTTTAAGTTGTGGGATCATGAGCAGGTTACACCTCATGAAAGAGTAGGTGCATGGGAGACTAAACTGGAGTACAGTAAACTTATTTGTCACCTGCGGTTAAACACCTGCGTAATCCCTGGATTAAACGACTATGCTTAATCCCTGCCCTTAAGTTAGGAGGATTGAAATAATAAATCCCTGCCTAAATGTTTCTTTGTGTTTCCTGATGTGTTTTTTAAATGTAGTTCATAAATAAGTTTACAAAAAGGCAACAAAAGGTTTTATCATATTTTTACTTGTGTATTTTGATATACATGTTTTGTGGTTTCATTTTGACCTGCATTTTAACATTGACTTGACTTGTAGTTCATTTAATACAATTCTGTTCATGGAATGCGATGTTCTTACTGTTCTTAGTGAGCGCATTCACATGTTGTTTTTATGGCAGTATTTTTTGACTGCAGTGTTTCTTTAAATATTTTATTGTGTGATTGAGCTATATAATTATTTTATTGTTCACCCAGTTATGTTTGTTTCTTGGAGTATTTAAATCTTGCCAGTTGAATGTGTGTTTATTCTGATGAAGTCTCCAGTAGAGAGAGAAAAGTGCTAAATCTGCTTTTTAAAGTTTAATAAACGAGTGAAAAAAAAGGCATTTTGGTCTTTTGTGTGGCTTCCTGCCTGGGCATTTTAGTTTTGGTTTCAATATAAGTGGCTCCAGTAACAGTGAGCTCTATTCTGTCTTGCCTTTGAGGTTGTGGACATAGCTAAAGAATGTCTTGTAGTGGTTCATGGCTTGGGGGGACAAATTTACCTGAAAGATGACTTTGGTAGACAATTTATAAAGTCCTCTGAGTTGTTTGTTTTGTTTGATAAGAGTGCAAATCTCCTGCTCGATGCTACACCTCCTAATTTTTGTTATGATTTTCCTCTTTCTGTTATATATCCAATTGATGATGTGATTCCATCAGGGTGGCTTGTCTTTTGATTTAGTCATACACTTATTCCTGGTGGGTACAGCTACCCCTATGCAGCTATTAACATGCTTGCATATGGTTTCTATTGACAGTTCCATGTACGCAGCGGTGTTCGCAGGGTTTGGGAGGGGGGGCTTGAAATTTTGCCAGGTTATCAGTTAATAGTAGGAAGTTAGCCTTGGAGTACTTCCTGAAAATTCCAGGGATAGCTGGGGTTCTAGGTTTTATTTTTCTTCAAAGGAGATGGTTTTGTGCTCTTACTTCACCAGAGAGGACATTACACTAGTGGGAGAACAGCATTCTCCCATTTTAGTGAGGACCAGATGCTGTATGTTTGTGCCCCTGGTTGGTGTATTGACAGTCTGGTCTAGGGAGTTTGTGTTTACAAAATTCAGAAATCTCTGTGCCTGCACATTTGGTTTCATTTATAATTCCCAGTTAATAGTGAGGTAATTAAAGTCACCCATGAATATAGTGTTGGGTTGGACGGTGAGTATTTCCAGTAAGCTTAAATACGAACTTTAGGTTTTCTGGGTCATAGATGGGGTCCCATAGCTCGTGAGGAAGTGGTATGGGATTTTTTCCTATGGCAATTTGAGCATGGAGAAGCTCAGATGCATCTTCATGTTTGACCAATCGAACAAGATGATCTCCACCCTTAATTCCTGTCTGTGTATTAGCTGGTCTAAATCTGTGAAAGCTGTTATAGCCTTACACTGCTGGGGTGGTCTCCGCAGCTTTTAACTAGGTTTCATTGACTTGCACAAATGTCAGCACTCGCCAGGGTGAGTTAAGCTTTTACTGAGTGGATTTTCTTGTTTAGCTTCCTAATGAGCAGTCTTTGTATTTTCTTTGTTTTGATTTGCTATGTCAGAAGTATTTTTAGTTTGAAATTGCTTAAGGAAGACACTATGGTGAAGGGCACTGTTTTAGCTAACATTTGAAAGAACGGAGGGGTGCAAGTGATCCTTGGCAAAGCAGAAAGGTTTGTTGACCATCTCCTTCCTTGCTGACAAATTTTGCAACCCCTTCGAATAACACTAGAAACTAAGCCAGTTATTAAAGTCAGTCATCATTTGTTCATATTGTGGTCTCATCCTTGGGGAAGATAGAATGCTGCTTATTGCTAGGCACATACCAGCCTGGGACACCCATTCCAACAGCTCCATGATGTCTCTGTTCATATAGTCTAAGCATTTACATTTCAGGTCATTTACTATGACTGAGTCATACTGGTACTTGTAGTCTAATGACCTGTGTGCTTGTGTAATATAGCAGATCCTGGCCCTTGACATGCAGCTGGCTGTGACTTTCTCCTTACTCAGCCTGATGAAAGAGCCAACAGTGTGTTTACAGTGAAATTTCCCATGATCAGAATATTAGGTTATGTAGTGGCTTGCCGTATGGGCTTAGAAGAAGAGGCTTCACGAGATGTGGCTGTATGTGATGATGTAGGTATTGTTTTAAAAAGTGCATTTGGGATGCCGAGGGCATCTGTTAAGTGTGCTTTATCCAGGAGGCCTTTGGTGTTTAAGAAGGTCACATTTAAGTGCCTCAGCATGTCTGGGTCAATATGTCGTCTTCTTACTCTGTGTAATGAGCGCAGCATGTCTACTGCTGACAACCTGATTGACATTAGGAATGCCTTTGTGGGAGAGCTTTGTTCCAGTGACATTTGTATAAATTCATCTCTCACATATCTTATCAGTTTGAGAGTTAGCTGATTGTCAGTAAACATGATGCAATTTCTGCATTGCCTTAGGATGCCTGGATCTACCAAGCTGGTAATGGAGATTGTGGGGAAGTTCATATTCATGGCAACAGGCCCTTTTTTATTTATTAGACAGTTGCAGTGAGAATATAGAGTAAAGTCAAGATCATCTGGATGTTCTTCATGTTTCACTGTTGCAGTCATTACATTTGGGTTATCTGTTTGCAGGTAGCCATCAGTCGGCCTGATTAACAAAGTCTTGGGTACTACATCAGTTGCTGTCTCTGCTTCCATGATGTCAGGTCATCAGGGGTATAAAACATGCAGCCGACGCCATTACATCAGTCTTTCTTGACGTGCGGTGCCCGAATCAGAAGCAGTTCGCAAGTGCTGGTCGGCCGACTCTTGACATTTTCGTTTTCGAGTTTCAGAACCGGAGTCTTCAACTATAGCTAAGTACCCCGTTTGAGAAACTTTTTCTTGCTCCTTACCGATGTCAGTAAAAGTTAATAATTGCATTACATGTGGAAAGCAAATACCTCATAAAGATTTTCATTCGTACTGTATTCCTTACCTAGGCCCTGACCACGACGTATATTGCGGTCGGTTTTGTGCTTTATTTAATCAGCGCAATATCCGTCGTCGGTATATTTTCGCCTCTAAATATTTTGGTTCTCAGTTTAATTATCCAGAAATGTCATCAGTTAGCCATCCGAGTACCGGGATTCTGAAAAAATGCAAAGATAAAGAGGGAGACAGGAAGCCGAGGACCAAAACTGCCGACAACGCTTCTCCTAAGCCCGTCGCCAGTTCATCGGTACTCAGTGAGGTGCTTTCGCAGCCCCTGATACCCACTACTTCTGATTCGCAGGCCTTTACTGAGACCCATTCAGAGTCCGGTATGTCACGACATGCTTCAACTATGGAACCTACGGATGTCTCTACCTTGGATGGGTCCGGAGCCACTGTGCAGGCACTGGCTTCTGAGGGTGTATTCAGGCTTATGGACTTGCATATTAAACCGACGCCTCCTTCTTTACTTAGGCCTAAATCTCGATCCATGTTTAAAAAACCAACGCCCAGGCCACATGCTCAGGCCTCTAGGCATAAAAAACAAATGATAAGAATGGCTGAAGATGTAATAACTCTAATCAGGGGTAGCCAAACCCCCCTTCTAAGAGGCCTAGGACTGAAGCTGATTATGAATCTTCTGATCAGGATTCTGTTTTTTCTGACTCTTCTGATGATCTGGATTTGCCCTTACGTACTTATGAGGATTCTGATGCAGAGGACTGTCTTCCCTCTGCTTCCTCTCTTGAGGATTTTTCTTTTGGGGAAACCTTACATACTCTAAGTGAGCATTTCCACTGGGAAAGCCAGGATTTTTCTGATTCAAAAAAGAGGCTTAGGGATTTCCTTCTCCTACCTCAGCATAGGCCTTTAACTATTCCTCCTGTACTAGACATTGTTGATGCTTTCTTGGAATCTAGTTTGGCCCTTGATTCCCTGCCTCCTGCTCCCAGAAAACCTGACAGATACTACAGGGTCCCTGAGTCCCACATGTTCCTTTTCAAAAATCCTATTGCAGATCCAGAGACTATTTCACAGGGGCCCAAGGGCATTAAGGCTTCTACTGCTAAAAATCCTACCCCTTCTGATAGATGGGGTAAGAAAGTTTACACTTTTGCAACCTTGGCTGTTAGGGCTTTAAACTGCCAGTTTCATATGTTAAAATATCAGCAACATGTTATTGGACTGCTTAAACAGAAAATTATGTTGATTCCTGACTGGGTGGAAAATAAAGAATTACAGGATTTAATGCATTCTGCCGAACAAGTTGAAAAACATACTTTGCAATGTGGTTTTGATTCATTAGAGGCCTCTTGCAGGGCTGCTGTTACTGGGTCTGTGCTCAGAAGGCATACTTGGTTTAAGGAGCAATCTTTGCCTGATCATGTTAAAGCTAAATTGTTGGATGCTCCTTTAAATCAGGGCCGCCTGTTTGGCAACAAGGCTTAGGAAGTTCTTAAAAAGATGAAAGATAAAGCTAAATCTATGCAAACTGTTAAAGATTTTTTACAAGTTGAGCCTCTTAGATTTAGTAGGCACTGGCCCTCTAAGACTTGGGGCAGGATTCACGATGGCTTGCACAGAGTCTAAGAGTCGTGTAAGACTCCATGCAGCCATCGTGATCCAGGAACAGCCTGAAATCCCGTGTAAGAGACAGCTAAGACGACTCTTACACAGGCAGGGCATGGATATGCTAATCACCTCACTTGCAGCCGAAAGGCATGCAAATGAGGTAGATTAACGATCCACAAAGCTGAAACCAGCCCGTGTAAGAGTCGTGTTAGGTGCAGAAATGTACTCAGTTGACAACTGAGTACGTTACTGCATATAACACAACGGAACCATGACAGCTCCAAATAGTGTGCAAATGTTGCAGTCAGCATGCCAATGGCCAAATATGTGGCCATTGGCATGGTAACCTGATGCAAACATGAAATAAAATATTTTTTTTTTTTGGAGATCGCGAGGTTTAAACGCAGCGCAGCCCCGCGCAAACAGGCTGCGCTATATAAAACAGAAAAATAAAGGGATGAAACCCACAAATGTGGGTTTTATGTAATGCATGGATTTGCAATGCAGGGACTAGCAGACCAAAAACAACATGGCCACCGTCTAGTGGTTGCTAAGGGGGGAAGCTGAGTGTAAGACATGTAACTAAGCATTAGTAGGCAATCCTATGTAAATGAGTGGTAGGATAGTGAATCACACTGTCACATAGCAAATGAGCACATTCCGTGTAGTGTAAGAGTTAGATAAGGGGGAGTAACTGAGTAGGAGATAGGTGACATCACAGGGGGGAAAGTCAGGAAGAAATCAAGCTCATTGGAGCAAAGTGGTATGTGAAAGATGTCAGTCACACAGCATAAAAAGAGGAGTGTCAGCAGATAAGTATGGGAAAGTCAAGAAATAGAAGGTGTACACTGTGGCCAACACCAAAGTTTCTTGCTGTACGTGCATGCGTGCGTGTGCGTGCTGGGAGGCGCGAGTAAGACAGAGTGCGCGCGTGTAAGCGCGAGTGCGCGCATGTAAGGCAGAGTAAGCATGGAGCCTGTTTAAAGATTTGTAAACCTGTTTGCGTTGGTGTGCGCGCGTTTTAATCCGAATAAGCAAATTCTAGTCCGTGTAATCATGTGTGCGTGTGTGGTAGCCACTGTGAGCGTGTTTTCGCTGGTATGCGCGCTGCTCCCCCCTGAGGAAACAGAGAGGAAAAAGGAAGCAGAAGAAGTAGTAGGAAACCAGCAGGGAATACTTGTAGAGGTAGCAGGTGAAAACAATTAGAAGCAGGCAATTACACAGGCAGAATACAAGCCCAGCCCAGCACTTAAAACACTGCAAACAGCATTGCAGAATGTTTCTCTCAAGAGACACTGCAAGACAGGAGTAAGCTAGTAGAAGTGAAAACTGAAAAAGCTGCACTCAGACCAAACATGCTAGGGGCTGCCATAGCTGTCATAAGGAGACATAGGAGACTTGCTGAGGGTGGTGACAATGGAAATGCTGCCAGACAACCCACAGTGAGGAGACGGAGAAGAGTGTACAGGCCCAGGATCACCTACCAGGGGTTACATGAGCTGGAGATAGTGGAGCGCTATAGAGTGGACAGAGACTTCCTGCAGCAAATTGTTGAGCTGTGCAGGCCACGCCTCACACACAGAACCAACAGAGGGTAACTCATCCCAGTGGAAACCAAGGTATGTGTTGGCCTAAGAATACTAGCAACAGGTACCTTCCAGAGACCAACTGGTGATATGATGGGGATATCACAGGCATCAGCCTCCAGGGTACTGCACCAGTTCCTGGATGCCATGTCAGCACATGTCGGTGAGCATGTATATTTCCCTAATGCCCGTGAGGTATTGGCCAGCAATATGTGTCTCTTCCAGCAAATAGCGGAATACCCTGAGGTAGTGGGTGCAATAGACTGCACGCACATATGCATCAAAGCACCAGCCGGTGAGCGGGGTAGGGCCTATATTAACCGCAAGGGCTTCCCCTCCATCAACTGCCAGGTCATGTGTGATGCCCAGGGCATAATAATGAATGTGTGTGCTGGCTGCCCTGGGAGCTATCATGATTCCCATATCTGGCATTTGACGCAGCTGTACCAGACATTTGCCAATGGGGACATCCCACATGGTCACCTAGTGGGGGATGCAGGTTATGCACTGGAGCCGTGGCTGATGACACCCATCAGAAACGCACACACACCTGAACAGGAACGCCATAATGAGGCACACGCACAAACACGTAATGTAATAGAGCGTGTGTTTGGGCTGCTTAAGTCACGGTTCCGGTGCCTGGACACATCTGGTGGAGCCTTGCAGTACTCACCAACTACATGTACCCAAATTGTCATGGTATGTGCTATGCTACATGATATGATTCTGCGAAAACAGCTGCAGCAGGACCAGCATAGGGCCGGGACAAACAGCCCCCCACCATTGTCAAGGCCATCACAGGCAGAGCGTGACTCGGAGGAGGAACAACCTGAGCCCGCCCCAGTAGGCAGAAGGAGGCGTGCCCAGTATGCCCTGGTCTTGGCAAAGAGGCAACGCATAGCACATACACTGGCTCAGTAGGAACCCTGGGGATGATACCCCTCTCTGACTCACTCATATAGTAACAGGGACGCCTAACATGACACAACCTGCTCTCAATCATGTACAGGGAGTGTAGTATGTGCATCTGACAGAGGCAGCCCTGCAGCACCACCTGAGGCATGATTGCCATGTGTTAAGCAATGTAACACCATATAGTATATGCAAACATGAAGACCCAACCTAACATCTCACCCTCACCAAGCATGATGCCACACTATGAAGACAACAAGATCAAGTACAATAATTGGCTGAGGTATTGCTGTTAGCAAGGGGGAACACATAGCTGACAGCCTGGGCTGACATGCCGAGCAAGACATGATGCCCCACCTGCTAGGGATGGCACGCACCCAGCACACCTGGCTGTGTGGATACTGGCAAAGGCTGTTGTCACCCCCACTGTGCCTGGAATAGGTAAGTCTAGAAACACAAACCCACCACCATAGGTAGCACAAGGAATAATAACCTGGACGTAATGCTACCCAACGCCAGAAGTCTAACCTGCAAGGTGCATGCAGACCAAACCCACCACAGCATGGAGAATGGTAATATGTGTTCTGTAACAGAAACCTGGGCAAGACCCAGAAGAGCACCCTAATACTACCAGGTTATGCCCCATACCATGCTCTATAGCTCCAAAACATGGAACACATGACAATAGGAGTGTGGCTACCAGTAATTATCAAGGATAACCACACCCCCAGGTTGGTACCACAGCAAGAAGCAGCATGGACTATCCACGGGCAAGTAACACTGTCTCAAACTGTGTACCTGTTTGAAGCCTGCTACAGACCACACACATAAACCCAGGTACCCCAGCCAACCTTCCTGAAGACACTGCAGAGTATGAATGTCTCGACAAATACTAAACAAGACACACACAAAGTATGACATAGGTGGCAATCCATTATGTATGGAAGAAGTACGCTGGGACGTAGGGACACAAGTGGACGGTAACCTGTCATGTGACACTCACATTGCCAAGGTGGCCAGGAAGACCTGCTATATTGCCCACCTTAATATGAAAGGATGCACATGTAGAGCTAGAGAGGTCACTGTGCCCCCATACTCTTCCCTTATCAGGCCCATACGTGACAACAATGCCCCAGTTCGGATGTACCTTACCTTACACCTGCAGCAGTCAGAAAGACCCCAAATGTACCCCACCAACAGGATAAAGGGTCCAAACATTGGACATCTGCAGCCTGGCTGAAGAAATCACAGCCCAATTCAGAAGCATACTGCACAGTCAGAGGTGATGTATGCCTGCTGTACAAGGCCATGTCCAATCCAGAATGAATGGACATGCTCCACTGCAGAAACCCCAAATCCAGCAGACACACCACAGTGAGATATCTGAACCTCCACACATAGATTAATAGGATGTGCTGGAGGGACAGATCCATAACCCAGAGGCTCCTGACACTCTGGAACAGAATCCCAGTCCATGATAGGCTGAGCTCCACACACAAACTCATCAAGAGAAATCCGGTGAAGTGCATGGGAGATGGTAGGTGTACACTGGGGGGCCATCCCTGTGTCACATCTAGGAAAGTAAACCCTACGTGGGCATAATTTGCACATTGCAAGGGGTGCTGAGACCCACACACAGTCTGTCCGTGCTCAAACAAGGCCAGAGCAGATAGCCTAGTATGACCCTATGATGATACAAATTGTGCAGGACACAAAGGATTATCACACAGCTGTCCTACCTGATGGTAGGAACCATGGTGATAATCCACAGATATGCTCTGCAGCACTCTAATATCACAAACAATACACCAAACCCACACACATTGCCAACAGCCTACCGAACAGATTCCTTCCAAACTCCCCACCAGCACCTAACTGCCAAATATCTATCCCAGGAGAGTGCTGGCCCCCTGACATTGCAGATGCTGAGGTAACAGCCAGCATCCACAAAGCACAGCACACAGCATCAATGGTACCAGATGGTGTCCTGGGTTGTGTCCAACATGTACTGTAAGAAGAATGGAACAGCAAATAGCATTACTGCGCACTATCAGTCCTACCACAGGATATGTACCCAAAGAGCAGTGTACAGCAACAGTGGTCCCACACCACAAAGGGGGTGCCGGAATGGATACTGCAAACTATCACCCCTCAACCCCGACTATCTAGGTTGGCAAAGTAATGGAGAGGATGATCATGGATCCCATGAATAATGAGATTGGGTACCTACAGACATTGGACCCTACCCAGGGTGGCTGTCAAAGGGCAGATCCTGCCCCTTACACATGTCTGACTCATGTGACACGTGCACCAAGGCCATTGATGTGGGGAATGTTGATCACACAGCCTATCTGGACCTTGCTAAACCCTTCCATACAATACCCTAGTTGGAGGTACAGATAAGCTCACCAGCCTAACTATAAACCCCTATGCAAGTAGATGGGTTGCAAACCAGCTCAAGGACAGAACTGACCTGGCAGACATGCTGCAGCCATGGCAGACTGCAAACCAGGTACAACTGGCATCCCACAAGGCATGGTCCTGGGACCACTCTTGTATGATATGTATGTCACATATGTACAGGCCAACATGGAAGGACTCTGTCTGAACAGGTTTGCAGAGGACTACAAACTGGCCACCATATCGGACCCTCCAGCTGACACAAGCAACCTACAAAAGGCACACATAGAAACAGACAAGTGGTGCCACAGCCATGTCAACAAGCTAAATGCAGAATAGTGTATAGTCAACCCCTGTGGAAACACAGTACATGGCCAGAAATTACCACATAGGTGTTAACCCAGTAAGTACATCAGGAGCAATAAGAGTCCTGGGGACACAAGGTGATAGATATCCTGCATGTGACAACCATGTGTCTGTAGTGGTTACAGAAACATACCATATACCCACCTAATCATGAAGATAAGCACAGCTTGGTTAGGGTAGGTCAATGTGCCTCTCCAGTCATCCAGCAGCAGCCTCACAATTGTGTACAATGGCCCTTCAGGGATGTACCGTAGCAGACACCTGCAGCAACTGGAAAGACCACACAAATACCCCACCAGGAGGAGCGCAGAGCTGTAACAGATGCCATGTGTCGCCCGAGTAAAGAAACTGCAGCTCCACACAGTGCCATACTGCCTGGCTGGAGGTGAACTGTGCCTGATGTATAGAGCCATGACCAACCTGGTATCAATGGACATTTGGCACCATGTAAACACTGAATGCTGGTGACCCATGCAGCTGACAGGCCTGAACCCCAGCACAGACATAAACAGGACATGCTGTACCGATTGGTCCATAACCCAGAAGCTCACTACACTCACGTCTAAACTCCCACTACAGGATATCCAGGGAGTCCCTCAGTGACTGTCATCCAGAGGAATCATGATGACTGGATGGGAGATGGTAGGTGTACCCTGGATATCACCTGTATGTCACGGGTAGACAGAGGCACAGCACACTAACCGTGACATATGTCATGCAAACGCCAGTAAATGTGTGTTGAAGGACAAACACTCTCTGACTAGCATTACAAATGGACTAGGGCACATGGCCATTGTTTGTCACTGTCCACACAAGTTGTGGAATACATTAACAATGTCGGACAATCATGTACTATGCTGTCCATATCTGAACAAAATGCAACATGGTCATATCTGCACAACTGGCCCTCAACCAGTCTGGTGTGCTCACTATAAATATTACAAGCAGTGATAGGACTGAAACCGATTATACTGTCCACCACAGTGAAAGTTCTGCACCAGTACACTATACGACAATACAACTGTTTGGTCAGCAGGAAAGGATGATAACTGTATGCAAACTATCCCATGGCGACCCTGCAGGCACAGCATAATACCTGTTAGGTTCAGACACAAAGCAGTTGGGCAGTAAGAACACAACCTGATGTCCAACACTCAACTGTACATGTGATATATAGATGGCGTCCACACACAAACAGGAATGTGGTGGTCCACAGATCCCAACATAAGGAAAGGTCACACTGGGCATGCTCACACATTTAAATGAGACGTGGCAGTCAAGAAGCCGTACAAACTGCGAACTGGGCATGCTCACACACTTGGGCCATGTCACAGTTCAGCAGTTGCACACACATATCTGGCATTTCTATGTGTTGACACAGGAACCTCCCACAATACAGACATCTGCCCAGTGCACACAGTGAAGTTACAACAGAGGCATAAGTAAAGTACTGGATCCCACTCATATGCAAACATCTCCCACAGTACACACATTGTTTATAGAGATAGGGAAGGCTATGGCAATAAAGACCCACAAACAGTATATGAGCAACAGATACTTGCATCTGACAGGTAAACATATGGCCGTAGAGTGCAATACCTGACTGTTGTCCCTAGGGAATACAGAAGGTTATCCACAGTGTATTTGGCGTCTGCCTCCACAGTACAGTAGGCCACTGTGCCTGTGCAAAGTTAATGCATAGATATGCTCTCCCCTGTACTGATGGATAGTAACAGATGTACATACCTCTTCATCCATAATGATGTCAGCACACTATACATATGTCAGGAGCAGAAATTATACCCAGTAATGTGAATAGCGCGCTCCGCTACTGCGTCTCTAACAAGTGTCATAACATAGTTAGGTAGGGGTTTGAATCCTGCAAGTGCTCAGTGTGTGTGGGGGAGTAGTGTGTGCAATTCCATGTGTATGAGAAATGTCCCTTTTGGCAACTAATACTACACAACACATGCTGCATATTCCACTGTCTAAACACTGATGATGTCAGCACCCTATAAGTACAGCAGGAGAAAGCAATCCCCCCAGTAATGCAAATAGCGCGCTCTGCTACTGCGTCTCTCACAAGTGTCATAACATAGTTAGGTAGGGGTTTGAATCCTGCAAGTGCACAGTGTGTGTGTGAATGTGTGTGGGGGAGTAGTGTGTGCAATTACATGTGTAAGAGAAATGTCCCTTTTGGCAACTATTACTACACAACACATGCTGCAAATTCCAGTGTCTAAACACTGATGATGTCAGCACCCTATAAGTACAGCAGGAGAAAGCAATCCTCCCAGTAATGCAAATAGCGCACACTGCTACTGCGACTCTCACAAGTGATCTAACATAGGTAGGGGTTTGTATCCTACAAACGCCATGTGTATTTTTGTCACACAGTTTGTCCATGTGTGTGGGGTGTTGTTCCCAATATTGCACGACATACATTATATCAGTAATGTCAATGCACACATGATGTATGTATGTGCCACCTACACATATGTACCTGTGAACTACAAGAGTTCACATGTCCGAAGCCTGCCTCATGTGAATACATGGAATATGCATCAGACAACTGTATGACTGTGGTGTTCTGTGCAGGGGCTGCATGTGGTATGTGACTATACAGTGTGGGTTGTAGATGGTGTCATCCCACCAGCGAGGGATACATGACTGGTCTGGAGCATATAGTCCACATGTTGGTGATGAACAGGTGCAGCATGTTGTCACCACTTGTGGGAGTGGTAACAAGTTGTTCCATAGCAATGCAGGGAATGAATGATAAGAACCCTTCAGATAGGGTTTTGCAGCTAGAGTAATGCTCACACTGTTGTGTTTGGGTAGTCGCAGTACAACCATATAATGGTGTGTGTAGAGACCGTCATATTCCCAGTGTTGTCAGGAAGGCCAAGTGGGTTTCCTGGGTATGGGAGTGTGGTGTTTGCCAGGCTATGAACCTGAAGGCAGTCTAACCCACTGTGAGTTGCACATGGAGAGGCTCCGATGCTTTATGCAGTGCCACCAACCTGGGGGTGTGTGTATCTGAGGTGCCTTTGGATACATCCCCCCTGTTCTGGTTTGGTGCATGTGTAGGGGATGACAAGCATGGTATCAGGAATGACCTGGCACTGACGGTGTGCACCTGGGAGCCTTGTACCAGGAGTCTGTTACTGCACGGATATTGCTGTACCCCATGTTAAGGACAGTTTCCACTGCATGCATCTTGAGGTTTACAGTGCTGCTGTTGAGTAGCATTTCTATTAGTGTCCTATCCCGTGTGATACCTGTGTAGGTGGCTATGTAATGTCAGCCTTGCATACAAAGGCACTATGTGTGTAGCAACAGCCTCTGCCAATATACAACGGCCCATGGGTGACAGGTGCAAGCTGTCCCAAGCAAAGCAATGTGGCTTGTCCAGCATGTAATCCCACACTGACAGGCATTGGATCCCCTTTGAATGTCACTGAAACCTACGTTAATTGCAGAAACTGATGATCCTGTCTACATATTGTGGCAGCATTCTTGGTGAGGGTGGGATGCTACTCAAGGCCAGGGTCATACCAGCCTGTGCCACAAGCTCAGAGAGCCCCTCTATGTCCCCTAACATGTAGTCCAGGGAGGTGCGTCAGAGGTCATACATACTGGCACAGACAATGACTGAGTCATACTTTTACATGCCTTGGAGTGACCGGTATGCTTGTGTTATGTGGTGGATCATAGTGCCCGACGGGCAGCTCAGCGTGACCGTCACCTTGTTCAGCCTGGGAGCAGGACCTCAGTGTACGTGACGATAGAGGTACCTCATACAACTGTAGCAGGTGTGTTGTCAAGCCGTATGGCCTGTGACTGTTTGGCACACAGGCTTTGTGAGCTATGTGTTGCATGTGCTCTGCTCTGGCTTAACGTTTGCTTGTGTGTCTGCTTTGCAGGTGTCAGCTGCTCAGGCAGGATGCTATTCTGAGAGTCCAATAATGTACCTGTGTGTTTCTGTGTTTGGATTGCGGTCGTGGCAGGTCTATGGGAGACTGGTACTGTATTCGCTGTAGTATCCCACTCCACCTGATAGGGAATGCCAGTGCTGTGTTAACAGAGTTTAGCCCCCAGTTTGGCTATGTGGTTGCATCTCTCACATGTGTTGTACGTGTATGGGAAGGGAGAGGGTTGTCTGTGTACATGAGGCAGCTGTAACATTGCCACATGACTCACAGATTCACCAACTGGACCTGAGAGTAGATCGACAGGTGACCTTTGCACATGCTACCATAGCATTGTGACTCCCATACTAAGTAACGACACATAGGGCCAATGGGGAACAGGGTACTCAAGGTGACTATGTGAGGGTGTAGTGCTCCTGATTTGTTAGTGCTGGCATATATGAATGCTATCTTGAGCAAATGCGAGGTAAGTCATATGCAATGTGTTACAGGCAAGCTACATGCAAACAGGACAAACAGTGACGTTCTGTCAAGTGACACATGGACATCAGTGCAGTAAGCAATACAGATGTCACTAGGGATCCACAGAGGCACTGTATATCTGCACTGCAGGTGGAATCAGTGTTTCAGGAACATAACAGGCAAACATGCATACAAACAAAGCTACAGTCAGCAGGCCTGTATGTAGACTATGCTACAACAAACAAGGTGTACGACTTCCAGTAGGTAACAGTCAATATATGCAGGCACTATATGCCAGTATCCAGACATTCACAGGTCAGACGGGTTGGGTCCAGCCGCACCCCACACAAGTGTATAGACCACGTACCTTCGTAATGTTGAATAACTGGCCTGATACCCAAGTGCTCATACCTGTAATAATACACATGTCAAATAACAGACACTGAGCCCTCACTCAGCAGTTCCAGACTTAGTATGATGTATGCTACCTGTCCTGGCACCACAGTATCCTTGACATGTATGGACACTCTCCCTCCTGTCATAGTTAGTTCTGTGGTTTGGTGCTGTCATGCATGGTATGAGGTGTGACCTTGTAGTGCTAGTGTGCTCTTGTGAGCTTTGAACCTGTTGTGTAGTACTGCACAGATATCAACATCCTGAAACATCCACATTGCAGAGTCATGTGTGGACAGCATGCAACTCGCAGTTGACATGACCATCATTGAGTATCAATATGTACATTGTTGTATCCCCTGTGCTACCTATGTAGGTGGCCATCCCTTGACAGCCTCACCACCAGTATGCAAAGATGTGCAGACAGAACACTGTGGTAATTGCTATGGGTGTACAAAACAATACAATGACATTCATACTGTAACTGCATCAGGCATGCTGGTATATACCCACAATGATATCATTACACTGTACTGTTGTCAACATCATACTATTACAATACGTCTATGTAGTCACCCTGTGCATCAGCACCATGTTAACCTGTTCCTGCACCGATTTTACAGATTGCAGGAGGTGGCACAGTTTCATCATATGCACAGGGTGTGTACCTGGTATGCCTGAGTCTGCCACTGATACAACCAATTGACATGTCTGTGTGTGTGTGTGTGTGTGTGTTGGTGAGGGACAGCAGTACAAGATGGGGCAATGTTGATGCAGTGTGTGCGTATGCGGTAGCCCTAGGTGTTATCACTTTGCATGTGTGTATGAATGCACACAGTCCCACCTCATGGCTGCCATATACAGGTGTTTGTGGACAGCCACAGACTGTACCTGCCAGGTCATACAGATCACTGTCTGTGGCCACGGACACGGTACCTGTGCCTGGCAGGTGTGCTACGGACCATATCAGGTACTAAGCCAGACTGGGTACTGTCATCAGAAGCAGGTGGTTGGTGACTGGAGACAGGTCCCTGTTGGGACTGTCCAGCGCCACGTGCACATGGTCTCCTGGGGCAGTCTGATGACAGCACAGACCCAGCATTGCTGGGGCTGCTGCTGGCACTATGTGAGCAGCCGTGGGCCTGTTGTTGTCCGCGACGGCTGCCAGCTGCTGCTGTTGCTGGCATACGGCCACGTCGATGCCTCAACTGTCCACCATTGCCCTGGCTTATGGACATGTAGTTGTGGAACAGATCTAATGTGTCTCCCCCAACGTCTGTCAATGACCTCGGTGAAGTTACGGATGGCAGCCGCAACATCACGCATACTGTCACTCATGGCTGTGTGACATGCTCTCAGCTCCCTCAGACCCTGTCTGGTGTACCGTTCCATACGTGACTGTGCTTGCATTACAGCCCGAAACATAGCTGTGGGCACGTCTGACAGGGGCGGTACGCCCACGGATGCTCCCATGAGAACCCCTGGACGTCTGCCTGTGTGGTGCCATGTCAGGACCCTGGCCATGGCTGCTGTGTGGGGATGCATGTGCCACCCGTACCACATTACCCTGGTCAATGCCCACTGTATCCTGTACATCACCTAGGGACATTGGTGACCAAGGATCTATTGGCAGGATGACTGTGCGCATTGATGGGGTCGACAGCTGTGTAGTGTCAATTGGCTGACCAGTGACGGACCCTGGCACACCTACCCGTGCCATTACACAGGTATCATCATTATCACTATCCACAGCAGCTGATTCAGGTTCCCTGCTGCACAACACCAGAGCAGCACCAGAACCTGTGGGAGTAAGACAGGAAACACAGTTTACAATGTGTACACAATGTCACCACTGATACACACATGGGCACATGCACACATGCGCACATGGGCACATGCACACATGCGCACATGGGCACATGGGCACATGCACACATGGGCACATGGGCACATGCACACATGGGCACATGCACACACCTCAGTATATGAGATATCAACCCACAGACACAAACACACCTGCAATCAAACACATAGCACTACTGCTTCAGCCTATTACTATTAGTATCAAGAGTATTGAAGGTAATGGTATTACACACTCACCAACATGGATAGGCTGCCTTGCTGTTACACCCGAGGGACCTGCAGAAAAGAGACATTTATTGTCAGTGGGACAACTGTGCCATTGATACTGTGGGCATGATACAGTTCAGTAGTGCAACAGTTAGCTTCCACAGGTGTACTGCAGATATTGAGGATATCACTCTTGCACAATAATTACCAAGATTACAGATACAAAACAAGGTCACACCTCACACATGCATAACCTAACAGTGTATAGAACGGTCAACTATACACATGGCATGTTACCTGCACACTCCGTGTCCTGCTGCTGTGTGGCTCCAGCCTCCATCATTACACATGTATGCTGCTGCTGTTGCTGTTGGGCTGGAGCCACAACACTTAGGAGTAGTCCCTCCAGTCTGGTGAGTGGGGGATGTCTAGACACCCCACCACCTGTGGCAAGCTGCTGCATGTGGATATCCGACGCACGCTGATGGACATTTCTAATTAAATCACTGCAGTGATGGTGTACCTGCTCATATGTCCGGTTATGTGTGCCTATGTCATTTACCCGATGGACCAGGTCTTGCCACAGTGCAGCCCTCTCCTGCTGGTTCTGGCTGGTGCGGTAAAAGAGTACAGCGAAATCCCGCACCAGGCTCTGGTGTATCTCCCTCCTCCTCTGCAGCGGAGTAGACAGGGTTCCGCTGGTGAACCATAGCCCTGAAAAGGAGAAGGAAAATATGTCAGCAATATCTGTCAGCAAACTGTGGCACACATAATACACATAATACTCGACTGCAGTGATATAACTTAAACACCATATATAGCATCTGTCTGTCTATTGGGGGATACACATGTAAATGACCAGATATCAGTGCTCATCCAACAACTGTGCAGCAGTACCTGGCACACTCCATACGACAGACTAGTATACTGCAGCAGTCAACACACTGTTTCAGGTACAATACACAACCTCACACTGGGGGTTTGTATCAAGGTACTGTATGGGGAACATTATCAGCCCATGCACTGCACACAATGCACGTTACATATTTCACTGGTAATGCACACTACTCTTACTTGCCATAACCCTACCTGCACCACAGTGACATACAGGGTAACACAGCACAACATATGGCAATGTAGTATGTGTTGATCGCAATACCTCACACACCTGTCTCTGGCCTCACACCAAGGACACACACTACCATGACAGACAGACAGTCATGGTGAGCAATCACACCAGTCCACAACATGCACCCAGTCACTAGCACACTCATTCCACCTCACATATTTTGTTTGCATTGTGTTCATGGGTGTGCATTGTGTCTTAGGTAGGTAGTTTGCTTTTGGCCCTGGGCCTACAGCAGCATACTGTTATGCTACCCTGCCCCTTGTGACACATGTGTTATGATCGTACCTGCTCCTTACAAACAGTTACACAGGGTGACTCATATGGCATATTACCTATCTGCATAACATTCAGCAGGGGTATGTCTGACATCTACTCATGGGGAGCCTTGCTTCTTAATTCAGTGTGGTCTACTACAGGGTATGTCGTATCTGTGGGTAGGGTCCTGTACCTCCACCATGTGCTCTATACTGCAGTGGCAAGGACGACAGACATGGGTAATTTGTGTTGTGGATGTTGGAGGTGTTACCATGGTTGTTAGACAACTGTCATGGGTGTGACCGAACTATGTATATCCAGCAGTGGTAACCTCTATGTAGGTAGTCTGTGTGCGCTCTGTGGTCTTGTCAGTCACTCTGCATAGGTATTGTGTTTGAGTGCATTGACACAGTTACTTGCATATGTCTGTGTCCTTCTCCATATCTGTAGCTGTCTTGGGAGGTACATACCGTGTAGGACATTGTGGGGTGTGGAGGGGTACAGTGACCTACATGTCCATAGCTGACACAGCATGTCCGCTGACACATTCCATGTACAGGTATTACAGGACTAGTGTGCCACTGTGTATATCAATGTGGAGCCTATTGTACACTTGTTGCCCCTGTTCCCCCCTGACACATGCAGTGGTTGGCAGGCATGCACATATGTGGTGGTTACTGGTGTCAGTGTTTTTGAATGGGGTATGGTACTCCAGTATCCACACTGGTGTTCACTCCATGCCTTTGACACCAGGCACCTGTTGCAAGACATCTGCACACATGTGCCTCACACAGTACATATATATATATATATATATATATATATATATATATATATATATATATATTTATATCTGTATATAGATATATATATGTTTGTATATATGTATATAAAATATGTATATATAGATGTAGATATATACATATAGATGTGGGGAGAGAGGGGGAGAGAGTGAGAGAGAGACACAAGGAGAGTGAGATAGTCATATACAGACATATCTGTTGTCAGCCAGATCTGTCTGTATATGTATATGTCTCTACATATATCTATATATGTATGTGTGTATTCCATATATCTGTACGTACATATTCTACCAATCTCGATGTCTGTGCAGTAAGTGAGAACCTGATTCAAGACTCCTGAGAGCACACCAGCGTTACCAGGCTATACCCCGTATCATGCTTTTTGGTCCCAGGACTCGGGACAAAACAAAAAGGGAGAGGGTGTGTCCATATTCATGAAGGACACCCACACGTCCAGGTTAGTGGCAACACATGAAGCATCACAGACCATCCAGGTGCAGATAACAGTAGGCAAACCTGCTATACAACTAGTAGCATGTTCCAGACCACCCTCCCAATCTCAGGAACCACAGTCAGCCTTCCTGAAGACATTGGAGGATATGAATGTCCCACCACACACCATCATACTGGGAGACTTCAACTACCCTAACATACACTGGGTGCATTATTCTACCCCAAACACCCTAGGCCAAAGGTTCCCGGAATTCACTAAGTCAAATGCATTGGAACAGCTAGTCACCTCTCCCACAAGGGGAGATAATATACTAGACCTGATCATCACAAACATGGGGACAATGTGCTACACACCGGAAGTATACCCCTCACTAGTCACATCTGACCACAGACTAATCCACCTGGATATACATATCCCACCTCCCCCACAACACAAAAGACTACAGTGGGAAACCTCTCACATGCCGACTTTACACTTCTTATAACTGAGTTGGTATCCTTAATGCCCACTGGGCCAGTGGAAACCACTTCCCACAATGCAGACACCTTCACATATGCTTTCTACGGACATCTCCAAGAATGCATGGATCATGCAATCCCAAATAAAACCAAGACCCTCTCCACCAAGGGCAGGCATCCTGTCTGGTGGACCCCAGCATTGAACAAATTGTATAACAACAGAAGGTAGCTACTGCACGGCAGAGCAGAATTCCATAGAGCTAAGGCATCTCTGATCAGCAGTAGTAGAAAGATACGTTTTGTCGTACAAACATGCAAGGCCAACAATGAGAAGGGACATCGCTATGGACACTACAGATAATCACAAGGCCTTCTTCTGCTATGTTACACTCCTGGGTGGGAACCCTCAGATATGTTCAGAGTTAGTTCACAGTGACAAACGCTACACTGAACACACAGATAATGCCAACATTTTGGCAGACAGGTTCAGTGCAGATTTCTCCCCTCCCTCACCCACACATGAGGAATTACTTATCCCAGCTGACTGTAACCTCCCTGTCATCTTAGATGTCCAGCTGGGAACCACCCTCAGCAAAGCTGTAAACACAGCATCAATGGGACCTGATGGTATTGCAGGTTGCATGCTATGTGAACTCCAAGAGGAGCTACACACGCACATTAAATGCTATTCAGCTGTAGCCTTACTACAGCATATGTACCTGGACACTGGCATACAGCAACAGTAGTCCCACTCCACACAGGAGGCACCTCTACAGACCCTGGTAACTACCGCCCCATAAGCTTAACCAGCCTGGTCTGCAATGCTATGGAAAGGATCATTATGGAACTCATACACAGAGACATTGGGGACATAGACACTTGATGCCACCCGGTTTGGCTTTGTAGAGGGCAGATCCTGCCTTATGAACCTGGTTGACCTTTTCAAATCAGTCACTAGAGCCTTTGACGAGGGCACAGCGGTCCATACAGCCTACCTGGACTTGCCTACGGCTTTCGACACAATACCGCACTCTGGCATCATAGACATGATCAACAGCTGAAATGTAAATCCATATGTCACAAGATGGGTTGCAAACCGGCTAACGGATAGAAACCCTACAGTCAAACTCACTGGTGCCATGTCAGACTCAGAGCCAGTCACAAGTGGTGTCCCACAGGGCTCTGTCCCGGGTGTTCGGCATATAATTCTCAGATGTGGAAGCAGACATGGGGGGGTAGTGGCTGACAGTGTTCAAAGATGACTGCATACTAGGTGCCATAGTCGATACACCAGCTGACACATACATCCGACTGACAGACCTCACGGACACCAACAACTGGTGCCGGAGTCATGGCCTTAAACTGCATGCCACGTAATGTATACTCATACCCTTTTGGACGGACAAGGTACCCACATATTATCACATGGACAGTAACCCACTTGAGTACAGACAAAGTAATCGGAGACCTGGTGACACTGATCGATACTGACCTCTCATTTGACACCCACGTTGCCAAAGTGGTTGGATAGACTTCCTACCTTGCCCACCTTATCATGAAGGGATTCACATCCAGATTAAAAGGGGTCATTGTATCCCTATACTCCTCCCATATCAGGCCCATGACTGTGTATTATGCCCCATTGGTATGTACCTCACCTGGCACTTGCAACAGCTAGGGGGACCCCATAAGTACATCACCAGGAGGATCAAGGGTCTCCAACAACTTTCATATGCTACCAGACTAACGTAACTCGTGTTCTTTTCCATAGCATACTGCCTATGTAGGGGTGATCTGTGCCTGATGTACAAGGCCGTGTCCAATCAGGTATTGATGGACATGTTCCACCTCATACAATCCAAATCCATCAGAACCACAACAGCTACAGATTTAAACCTCAGCACACATATGAATAGGACATACTGTAGGGACAGATCCATCACTAAGAGGCTTCCCATATTGTGGAACAGGATCCCAGTTCATGTTAGGCAGAGACCCTCACTGACACTCTTCATGTGAATTCTTGACAAGTGGATGGGAGATCATAGGTTTACAGCAGGGGTCATCTCTGTGTCACTACTAGACAGAGGCACAGTAAACTAATGCTATTATGTAGGGGGGTCTTCACTGTGTCACTACTATACAGTGGAGCAAGTTTATAAATCTATTCTATACACTGTCTGCAGATAGCCTAGTACTAAACTATGACACTGTGAAACTATATATGTCTATGTATTTCTACATCCCTCTCTATCTATGTATACACATATGCATATTTTATATATATATATATATATATATATATATATATATATATATATATATATATACATACATATCTCGATATACATATATACACATGTTATATATATATATATACTCCTTTTAGTTCCACATATGTATACACACAGTAACGTACTGCTGAACATCCATTACTGTACAACCTACTTGTACATTGCACTACAACCTACATTGCTATGTGCACATAGCTACCTTCACATACATATGTATGTAGAGCCTTCAGTGACAGTTGCAGTATGTCCCCGGCCCTATGCACATCTTCATATACATAGATACAGACCAATAACACATCTGGAGGGTTCACAGTATGTAGACTATTTATAGTAGTACTTTACATTACCTGTGTTTATTGCAGCTGTTTGCGTAGGCTTGCAGTTACTTGGCCTGCTGTCAGCCTCTTTGTTTTGTTGTTACAGGTTTTTTTTTTTTTCTCTTTCTCTCTCTCTTTCTTTCTTTCTCTCTCTCTCTCTCTCTACCTCCAGCGGGTGCAATGAAAGTATTGCATGTGTGGACTGGGAGTACAGGATGCTTTTGTAGGTATCTGCACATGTCCATGTGATGGCCTCTGCACCAATTGTTAGCCAGCATTTACTAATTGCATGCAGCCTGTTGTGTAGTGATTGCAGTTCTCACTGTGATTACAGGACTGTGCTATAAAAAGGTCTGTTAGGTAGGTGTAGCCCTTTCAGATTATCAGGGTGGGGACCATGCTGGTTTGCTGTGGACACTGTTCTGTGAGTGTAAGGGTTGGTATGTCTCTCATATTTCAGGCTGTGTTGTAGACACTGCAATGCATGTTGTTCTGTAAGCTGCGTATTCCTTCCTCCAGTGTCCTCTTCTCTGTGTGTATGTAAACTGACACCTACGACTAGTAATACTGTGTATATGGGTGTGTGTGCTTTCCTGTGGGGATTGTGGTGTAATTGGTATATAGCAGTGGCTCTTGCAATCTGTTGCTATGGCTTCAATATTTGGCCTTTACATTCACTCATTGTATGCCTGCTAGGTGTCTTTCCTGTAATGTGTTGCTATGGCTTTCCTATTTTCCATTTACATTCATAGCTTGTAATGCTTGCTAAATCTGTTTGGGCAGCAATTCCCTATGTGTTTGTTGTGGTAGGGTGTTACTGCATGTAGTGTGGTCTGGCCATGGTGTGGGCCTTGACACTTACAAGGGTATTTGATCATGCTGCTGAGCAGGCCTCAGATACTCTCCGGTGCATCTTTTATCAGCCTCATGGAATGGTACATAGCAGTGGGATATTCCAATGACATATTCTGATATTCTGCAGTTGTGACTGTGGGTTATTTCAAGCATATGTATTAGTACACCATTTGTGACATGCAGGTGGTGCATACCTTCAGTCAGTCATAGTTACCATTGCATGTGTAGTTACACCTTTCTGCCTACTGTTAGTACATTTGACAGGGTGTCAGTGGGGCACAGTTGACATTTTTCACATCAGGGACATCCCTGTAACTCAGTCACAGTTGCTATGTCTGATCTCTTAACTATTCAACTATGGCAGTGTTTATCCTGCTCTGAGTATGTGTGTGGCTTGCCAGATGCTACTGTGACATTATTACCTAGTAGCTACCAACTAGCATGACTGTTTCTCAGCACACAGTACTATTTTACAAATCCACTAGACTTGACAGTAAATATACATGACATGCTTTGTGTACTAGACTTGCTATATTCCCTTTACATTAATTCCTACTATTTTATGATATATTTCTTTCAGCACAATGTTCTTGTATAGCAGTCATGCAGACTACTGTTTCCAAGGTCCTGGGTTCGAGACTGTGGGAGGTATTTTATTTTGCTGCTGAGAAAACTACAGGCCTTGTCATTCAGAGTGACTAAGGCACTTTTAAGCAGTTGTAAGCGGGTTAGCGCTGGTTTGCGCAGAGGTCACGCATGCGCACTGCCGCTTAGCTTCGCGCACAGAAGCGCACACCCGCTTACTACTGCTTAAAAGTGCTTACTCAAGACACCAGCTTATTTTCTTTTAAAGAAAAGAAAATGGGGAGATAGGAAAGTGGTGAAAAAGGGGGCACAAAGAGGGTAGGACAGTAAGAAAACAAGCTCGGGTTTTGCAGGAGGGATGTAGGAAAGGCCCATAGCTGCCCATTTCTTCGTCAGCAACAGCTGTGCATATGTTTGTAATCTGGTGTGAAATTTGAAACCGTCCACCCCTGAGAGAGGTGTGAGGACAACAATAATATTTGTTGTACAGCGAATTGTAATTGCCAGTTTACATGTCCAGCAGACATGTGTGCAAAATGGGCAGCTATGTATGGGGCATAATTTTTTTGTGGGTACAGAGTGCCCTTTTTTTTTTCAGGTGAGAGTGGTATGTCAGGTACAGAAAGTCGGTATAGCTGGGGAGGTAGGTAGGGGAGGTTAACAGACAAGACGCATACAGGGGTGGTGTATGACATGTGGGGGGGTTACACAATTGACGGGGACGGATGTTTGGATATCTCTAGCCCATGAGCCCACAGATGGCAACAGTGGAACTGAGATCCCCACCCATGGGCAGTTGCCACTGTGCCTTCACTGCCCAGGACGGGGCTGTGCTGGGGGCTGTGTAGGCCGGGCAGCAGGCACGCCCGTGAGTTGTGCCACCCGTGCCTCAAGCTGGCGTAGTGGCCCAAGCACAGAGTGCCGGATCTCCCTACGCACCACAGTCCGGACACTACGGAGGGTGAGTGGATGTTCCCCTCCGGCCACGCTTGCAGAGGGGGGACGAGCCCCATCCCCTGCAGCGCTTCCACCCGCAGGTGACACAGGGCCACCGGAGGAGGGTCCGGCCTGGGCACTACTGCCAGGTGCACTCGCCAGCTGAGGTGGGAGAGGTGGGTCCGCTGGAACCCGCCTTCCCTGTCGTCCTAGGTTTTGCATTATTTAGTGACAGTTTGGGTTAGTAACGTGCAATACCATTCACAATTAGTTGTAACAGCATGCATTAGTATTCCCATTAACCAAACACCCATAAATTCAAGCCGTTGAACAGCAAGCATAACACATGCATAATTTGAACAACAGTACACATTCCAACAACATGCAGGGTTGAGTGATGGCAACAGGCCATCAGGTTTGGATGTATGAACAGGGCACATGCATCAACGTACATGCAAATATGTATGAACCAACAGGACAATTGTCCAGGGGTGTTAATTGTGAATACACATACTCATTTCACGTGGAATGGATTATTTGTGGTTATAGGGTAGGGTGAAGAAATATTTCATTAACAACTTCAAATACTTATACATATGCTGTACATTTCTACTAGCTGCAGATATATACACACTACAGGTCTGTCTAAAGTTTCCTATGTGACAACTTATTCATGTTGGTGATAGGAATGTTACTGCTACATCAATATACATTTCATTTTTATTCATACACATTCATATCTGGCTCTGTTCAGCTACATCATCCTGCTACATTTGCTTTATATGGCTATAGACAACTGTGGATGTTTGGTATTTCATACAACCATACTATCTGCATATTGCAAACTGAGAGCAACATATCCAGATTTTGGGACACACATTCCAGCTTCAGTACTTTTTCAACACATGTTGCTGTTTGGTTCTGCCTGTCACATTCATTTCATTCTGTACTGACTGCAGTATACTTTATTCAGGAGTTATTACTACTTTATTGGTGGATTCATACCTCTTTCTCACACTCTCTCACTTGTTTTATTTTTACAATTCAGGATGGTACTTAATTCTAGGCTTTATTGACATGTTTTACTTTTAGTTATAACAATCCTTTCCAACAGTCTCACTTGTGTCATGTTTCAGAATTTAAACAGGGATATATTTCACACGTGTTTTACTCAGCTTCTGTAGCTGTACTTTTCAGCCTGCTGCAGGTTATGTACTATTATATTACAGGTGGAACATCTTTATTTCAGACTTGTTTCATTTTTATTTTTGGATTACAGGCTGCATCACACTTTTGTAATCAAACAATACTTGCAAACTCTCAATACTTGCAAACTCTCTTGCACTGTTACTTGCACTTTTTATTAATAAGTGACTACACTGCACTCTTTTGCAAGCTGTCATACTTATATTTTTTTACAGTTACAGGGAGAGAATTACTGACCTGCCTGGTGGCGCAACCGCACCAGCCTATCGGCATAGGCTCGACGGTTCGCAGAACGGACACCTGCAGCTGCAATATAAATGAAGTAATATTGGAATACACATCTCCATAATATCAGCTAGGTTAATTTCTTACATAAATAATTACATGTAACTTACTCAGTAGTGGGGCGTTGGGCATTTGCCGGGCCTCCTGGATCCAACGGTTCAGTTGGTCCTGCTTCCGTCTTTTCAGGTCCGCATGGTGGTGACGGACCTGTTCACCAGTCCTTGGTATTCCTGTGGCACTGGTGAGATCATGTGCCAACCGGTCCCACGCCTCAGCCCTATATGCTCCCCACAGGACCTGGTCCTGCATGAGTTGGGCCTCATGATCATGGACGAGGAGCTAAACCATATATTTGGACTCCTCAACGCCCCACCTCTGTGCTCGGAAGCAACTACCCTCTCCTACACCTGCCATCCTGACTGCAAGTCGATTCCACAATCGGTTATGCTGTGTATTCCTGCCTATGGGGCTTATATATGCCGTTTTTCCCGCACTTATCTGTGATTGGCCATTTTGGAATTGTATCAGCTTCACAAAACCTGCTTTGTCATGCTCCTCTTTCCATTCATTCCTATATATATGCTATTACTGCATTTCTAAGAGCAACTGTCATGGCTTAGTGGTTCAGTACTTTGACTGTGGTGCATGGTATCCTGAGTTCGAGCCTGGCCATTGCTTTTTATATTTTATGACTGTCTACACAGGCTAGGAGGTGTGTCTGTGTAAAGGCAGTTTTGATACAGCTTGCTCAACGTTGCCTGTCGGTTAGCTTGTTGGCGCGGTGCGCAGCTCCGCGCAAATGGGTCACGCTGGCTTACGCGCCGTTTGGCTGTCAGCATGCATATTACGCTCAGCTCAGCTACAGGCACACAGTTTCAGCGTGTTGGTATTCTGCTCAACCCCGGCCACTCCTTCTACACCTGTTAAACCACTACTCACCTACGGGCACTCATTTTACACCTATTAAAACACTGCTCACCTATGGGCAGATATACTCAACTTGTTAGAGTGTAGCTCAGCTATAGGCACATCTGACATTTTTTTTTTTTATTATCTCACATTTCTTCAAAATACATGGCCCATTTCATTACATTTTACATAAAATATAATTTTATATATGTACATATATGTCAGGGAATTGTTTTGTGCTTATTTCACTAAAAATAAAAATTGATGTTGTGGGGGCTCGAACCATGACTGCCTCCTCTTCAGCCGACGTCTCTACCGCTACGCTATTGCTTCTTGGCTTACTTTGCATATTTAGTTCTTATATGCTTTTCCACTGACTGCTAACTGTGGCTAAGCACCGGGCACGCCCGCGTAAAGAGCGCACTCACGGGCAAACATCTTTAAAACTTATAAAAAAAAATAACATGTTCATTTTTACATTTTATGTTCATAGTCTGTGGGGGCATGTGTTGTGTTGTATTTATTCACATTTACACGGACTCTGTCGTGGGGGTTTACTTTCGGGACTTTTACTCTTCTGGGGGCGTGTCTGTTTGCAGGGCTCGCCCTATGGACACGCCCCCTACTGTCTTACACGGACCGTGTTAACCTTAGGTGTGATTCAGCATGCCCTCATGCATATGCATGGCATGCTGACGTCACACCGTTTAACTGCAGCCACCGTGTAAGCCTTGTAACTCTTACACGGAGGCTTCGTGAATCCTGCCCTTGGTCCTTTCCAGCCCCTTCCAGGTCTTCTCAAGCCAAACCCAGACACAGCAAAAACCCCAGGTTTCATCCCAGGGGACTCTCAGAACTAAGCAATGGGGAGGGCCTCCACTTCCAAGTCTGGGAATAATAAGACTGCCCCCCCCCCACTCCATGGTAAACTGTCTCAATGACTTCCTTTTAAAATTTCCAAGCACTTCTCAACTGACTGCCCCTTTGGGGGGAAATATTGCTCTTCATGCAAAGAATTGGGAACTCATTACCCAGGAGAAATGGGTTTAAAAAATATAGTGTCCCAGGGATACAGATTTCACTTCCACACATTGCCAACACCAAGTGGGTGGCTGGACCTACCCCCAAATCAATGGGCAGAGGCCCAGAAACAAGTACTTTCTCTCTTAAGCATGGGGGCTATTCAACTGGTACCAGATGAGGAAAAGGGACAAGGTTTCTACTTGAGACTTTTCCTGGTACCCAGAAAACACAAGTCATGGCATCCTATCCTGGACCTGTTTACTCTAAACACCTTTTTGGAAATCCCAAAATTCAAGATGCTGACTCTTCACCAGTTACTTTCTATGCTAGGCAAAGATGCCTGGTTGGCAACACTAGATTTAAAAGAAGTATACCTGCACATCCCAATCAGGGAATCTTGCTGAAGATACCTATGCTTCAAAGCAGGCTACACACACTATCAGTTCTCTGCACGGCCCTTTGGCTTATCTACTGCACCCAGTGTATTCACAAAGTGCCTAGCTCCAGTTATTGCATTTTGCAGGCAATGAAATATTCAAATATACCCATACCTGGACGATTGTCTAATTCAGGCAGAAAGCCAGGACATACTTTTGAATCATCTGGCCTTTGTAAAAAGGGTTCTAACTTGTCTGGGGTACACCATAAACGAAAAGAAATCACACCTGGTACCCTATCAACAAATTATATTCCTGGGAGCAAGCTTGAATACAACTTCCCGGATGGCTTACCTCATGCCAGAAAAGCAAATTCATTTGACAACCTACTTCAAACAAGTGACCACAAAAATCTTGCTATCTGCAAGACAAATACTGCAAGCCTTGGTGTTCATGGTCTCCTGCATTCTTCTAATTCCATATGCAAGACTGCATATGAGGAAACTACAGTGGTATCTAAAAAGCCTATGGTGTCAACATTCTCACGACCTAGAAACAATGATTCCTATCATACCTTGCCTATGCCTAGAGTTCCTTTGGTGGGCAGAGGCCAGCCACCAAAACAAGGGACTACCTTTCACACCAGCCCTGCTGCTCAAACCCTAACAACAGATGCATCAGACTATGCATGGGGGGCTCACCTGGCAGGTTAGTGTATTCAGGGCAAATGGAACCCAAGTCAAATGCACCTGCATATCAATCAAAAAGAAATGTTAGCTGTACAGAATGATCTGACAGCCTTCAAGGACCACATTTTTCCAGGACAACTAATGGTAAAGATGGACAGTACCACTGTTATGTGGTACATAAACAAGTAGGGGGGTACACATTCTTACCCCCTCTGCAGACTAGCCATGGCATTGTGGAACACAGCCTTGCGCTACCAAGTGCACCTACAAGCTGAATTCCTGCCAGGAAAATTAAATACACTGGCAGACAGACTAAACAGAAACCTCATGGACCCACACGAGTGGAAACTGGAACCAAGGATTTTCAACATGTTGACAAACAAATGGGGGAGCCCAGATATAAATCTGTTTGCCTCTCCACAGAACTACCAATTGGACAAATTTTGCACAAGGACTCCCCACAAACAAGCCTGGAAAGTGGATGCTCTGTCCTTCAGCTGGAAGAACCTATCGGTCTATGCCTTCCCCCCTCTGCCTCTGCTGTCCAAACTACTACTAAAAATCAAACAGGACAAACCAAGGATGACTTTGATTGCTCCAGTCTGGCCGTGCCAACATTGGTACCCCCTCTTGCGCAGTGTGTCGCTGTTATCTCCATGGCACCTGCCTCAGACTCCTTCCCTGCTGTCTCAGCAGGAGAACCAGATTCTGCACCCTCAGCTTCCAACACTGAACCTTGCAGCCTGGCTAATTACTTAATCTCTCCTTTACCATCCCTCAGCAAACCTGTGATAGATGTCATTTTAGAGGCAAGGAGGCCTAGTACTAGAAAATCTTTTGCTGAAAAATGGAAAAGATTCTGTGCCTGGAACCAGTCTCAAGGCATGAGCACAGCAGTGCCCAATTTACCTCAGATTTTACAATACTTAACTGAGATGCTTCACAAGGGCCTGTCTTTTTCCTCCATTAAAATCCACGCCTCAGCCATTTCAGCTCATTATAACACAGAACCTCCCCTCTTCTCTCATCCAGTGGTTAAGCAGTTCGTCAGAGGGGCCAAAAATTTGAGACCACCCAGGAGAGCTGCAACCCCAGCCTGGGACCTTAACTTTGTCTTGGAGAAACTCACTCTACCTCCTTTGGAGCCAGCTGCTACTGCAGACTTAAAATTTCTTTCTTGAAAAACTGATTTCCTTTTAGCAATCACTTCAGCTAGAAGGGTATCTGAATGGCCCTTATAGCAGTGGAGCTTTTCATCATCTTTCATGCGGACAGGGTGTCCCTCAGAACCAATCCATCCTTCATGCCCAAGGTGGTATCCAGTGTGGCTCTTAATCAGTCCATTCATTTGCCAACCTTCTTTCCCAATCCACAGAATAAAGGGGAACGGATACTGCATTCCTTAGATGTGCACAGACAACTGGGATTCTACTTGGACAGGACTAAACCTCAAAGGAAATCTGAACTGCTGGTGGCATTTGCTGCAGGGGCAGAGGGGAAGGCTATTTCAAAGCAAACCATTTCTAAATTGATAAGCCATTGCATTCATTTCTGCTATAAGCACCATGGAAAACCTATCCCCCAGGGGATCAGACCTCACTCCACCAGGGCTGCATCTACCTCTACAGGCTTTCTCAGAGGCGTCCCTACCAGGGACATCCTAGAAGCTGCTACCTGGAGTTCTGTACATACTTTCACCAAGCATTATCATTTGCCAATTTTCTCTAAATCCAGAGCGGGCTTTGCCACTGCAGTCTTGCAGGGCCTTATAGCTGGCCCGAATGCTGTCTAAATTCCTCCTCCCAACCATAGCTTTGGGAATCTACCCAAATGTAATGACTGCAACAGTGAAACACGAAGAACATAGTACAGTTGTGTACACTTACCATAAATGTAGATATTCGAGTGTATTCACTGTTGCAGTCCTGGTTACCCTCCCTCCAGCCTCCTAACTTCTTTTGGCTATACCTCTACTTTCCTTTACTATGCTTAAAAGCCTTTTTGGTGTATTTGCTTTTTTGTTGGAGGTATGTTTTTGTGCTTTTATGTTTAATTGCTTTCCATTGGGGAGCACCTAACATCTGGGGCAAGAAAATCTGATGTAATGGCGTCTGCTGCATGTTTTATACCCCTGACGACCTGCCGTCATGGAAGAAGGGACAGCAACCGACGCAGGACCCAAGACTTTGTTAATCAGGCCGACTGAGGGCTTACCTGCAAGCAAATAAACCCAAATGTAATGACTGCAACAGTGAATACACTCGAACATCTACATTTATGGTAAGTGTACACAACTGTACTTTTGCAGCTCTGGGGTGGCACTGCTTGTCACTGTGTAAACCAGTTGCCCTGTGTGGAACTAAGTACTGGTGACATTTTAAGGGTGCATTTGCAGGAAAAAATGTCAGCTCAAGGTGCCTGTGTCTATATAGGGCACTGCCAAACACTTGAGGGGGAAACTGCTATAGTACACCCTGATGATCTATGGATGAACTGTTTAGGGAGATATTCTGAAGTTGGGTTTGAGAGTAGCTAATCAGGCAGCACTTACTGAAAATAAAGAATTAGCTTTGTTAAGAGTGATGAATAATGAACATTCACCTAATTCACTACTACTTGGCTACTGCTAGTTCTGGTCTCACCACAGCTTCACGCTGCTGGCATACAGCTCCCCTTTGCTTCTTCTCTCTCCAGAAGCAAAATAGTAGCATAAATTCCAAGATGAGAAGCTGGTCAGGCTCATTGGTGATCAGAAGTGTTGTCCCAAATGATACAGGGGTGGGAGTCTGGTAGATGTCTTGAATAGCAAACAGAACATTCAGGAAGGCCCCACACAGATACTCACTGCCCAATTAGAGACAGTCAGGAATTAATGTCCTTTGCTCCTTCTCTCACCAGGAGCAAAACAGTTACATAAATTCCAAGCTGGCACCTATGAAGCAGGTGAAAGGCTTTCTGGTGATCGGCAGCTGTCAGGAAGTAATGTCAGACACGCAGATAAACCTCAGTCTTGAGATTTTGAAATACTTGTGCTCTTTAAATTTATCAGCTTTGGTAAATATGTAAGTAATGTCTGTGTTTGAAGCATAGAGAAAATACACATATATATATATATATATTTATATATATTTTTTTTCATTTGCAGTTCTGTGTTGAAAAGCTGAGGAGGCATTTCCCAGACAGCCACAGGGTGAAGAGATTGTATGGCATGATACTTGAAGCAATGGAGAGGTATAGTTGTTCTTGTCAAAAACTAGTTTTACTTGTAAAGGTATCTGTTGACGTAATAGTTAACAAAAATGTACTAATGGTTACTTTTTTCATTAGTTAAATATAACACATACTTGTCTGAAAAAAATTGATACATTACTTCTTTAAGCATTTGATTGCAAAGGGAGGAAAAGTATATGTTCCTCCTTATTAGTGTGGCAGTATTCTTTACAGTAGGGATCCCCTGCCAATGGGATCCTGATATCTGGCCAGTATACCAAAGCCTTTAGGTTGTAATAGGTAAACCGAACATACCACGCATGGCCTAGGGCATAAAGGTGATGTACAAACATACCACCCTCAGGACTTATTTGCCACCAGTCCAAACACCATCTTCTATCATCAGTCTAAACGATCATTTGTCTGCTGGTTACCAATCCACTTTTCAGATAAGTGCCCCATTGTTTTTTTTTTTTTTTTTTTTTCTTCTTATCTCCTTTTTTTATGGTGGTTGGTTTCATGTCATCCAGAAAGGGGAAATGCCAGTGTTGGGAGACAGATTCCCCATAAGGATCATCACAGGCAGTGCTTGTTTTGCTTAGGTACTTCTCTCAACCGTATGTCTTGTCCCATTTGTCAGGCTTTTGTTCCAAAAACCTTGTGTAGTCGTCTCTCTTCTCTTGCAATCTACTTAGAAAAACAGTGTCTTAAATTGTTGGCTAAGGCTACTATGGGGAAATCTTCCCAGTCTGAGGGTCAGCTGTCCATGAAGAAGACCAAGAAACTTTGTTGGAGTCTTCAGCTGTCCCGCCTCCACTGGATCTCTTGAGGTTAGTGAAACCCTGGAGGACTTCACAGTTTCTGTAGAATTTCTCTGCCACAACTGTTTCAGAGGCCGGCATGGATATGGCTTATCGCATGTCCCAGGAGGCCTTGCAGCCATCCACTTCAGACGTTCAGGGGGAAACCACTACTGATTTTTTTTCTGAAAGGCCTAGGGATGTTCCTGAGTTTGTAGTCAGAGAAGAGATTTCCTGCTACGATTATAGAATGTTGTCAGGAGTCAGAGCCACTTAAGATCTCCACAAAGAAGACCAAGAAGCTTGGTCGGATTCTTCAGCTGTACCGCCTCCACTGGATGTCTCTCATGAGGTTAGTAAAAGCCCAGAGGACTGCCTGGTTTCTGTAGGATTCCTCTGCTTTGACCATTTTGGAAGCCGGCATAGATATGGCTTATCGCACATCCCTGGAGGCCTTGCAGCCATCCACTTCAGATGTTCAGGGGGAACCGCGATTGATTTTTTTCTGAAGGGCCTAGGGGTGTTCCTCAAATCTTAGTCAAAGAAGCCATTCCTACTACGCTTATGGAATGTCATCAGGAGTCTGAGCCACCTGAGATCTTTAAGACTGACGTCCTCTTGAAAAATAAGTGGAAAACTAAGCACCTTTCTGTTGCTTCCAAAGATCCTCAAAGTGAATTTCAAAATTTCACATAAGATCTGTTTCTGCCCTTATTGCTTTGAAGACTCCTCAGGGGGTACTATGTTCCTGACCCCCCCCCCAGTCTTCTGACATTCTTAAGAGGTCTAGGGAGCAGGTTTCATCTGATGAGGATGTTGGATTGACAAACCCTTGACCTGTTATTCTCCGATTCCCTCTCCTTTGGATTATGGCGCTGAGGAGGAGGAATCTTTTAGTCCTGATACTCCTTTTGAGGAGATTTCTTTTGGCGATACAATCTCCTGTATGATGTAGTTTTTATAAATGGGATTGTGCAGAGGTCTCCGATGTATTGAAGAGGTACTATAAGCTTTTTCAGATGGAGACTCCTAAGCCCTCTGCTGTCCCTCCAGTTCTTGCTGTCTTGTTGAATGCTTTTTCTACAGCTTCTCAGGCTCCTGACTCCGTATCTCCTGCTCCTAAAAAAAACTAATAGGTTTTATGAGGTGCCTAAGGATTGCAGATTCCTTTATAGGTATCCCTCTGCTGATGCTTCTGTTATGTCTATTGCTTCGGATAAACTATCTAAGCTCCAAAATGAAGTCAGAAACCAGGTCCCAGAAACTGCCAGTAAAAACTACAGGAAACTTTAGTGTATAAAAAACAGTATTCACAGTGTTCATCGAGTGTAGCTAAGACTTCATCAGAATACAAAAAAATCAAATCAGTGCATTGCTTACATTTAAATACTTCCTCTCCCAGTCACATGATTAATCAAGACCACTCAAAGCCCCCAGTTACAAAGTCATTTGCATCAAGTATGAGTCTATGAAATAAGATTGTTAAAGAAGCATACTCTTAAAAAAGAACAAAAAGAAGACTTCACATAACCCAAAAAAAAATGTTACACATCATATGAATGTAACCTTAAAACACTAGCCAGTGATAGTTCATCATTCAGACCTGGTGATGTTTGAGCATTTCATCTAATTTGCCATTTAAGTTCACACAGCTCAAGTAAATCATCCCAAGGTCACCCTCTAGTATTCATTGTGACAGCCTCTACCCCAAAAGTAAAAACTTGTGAGTAGGAAATTTAGACAAATGTCTAAACAAAGCATTAGAATCCTTTTGTTTTTTTTCCATCCAAAAAATGTTCGTATATTCTGTCACAAACTTTTATTTTGTTTTTTCCTACATAAAAATTGTCACACACTTGACACTTGGTTAGGTACACTATGTAAGAAGTATTGCAATTGCAATGGAAATCGAAGAAAATATTCAACCCATTAATCATGACATAGTCTTTCTCTGGTATATGTTTGCATTGAGTGCAGAAATCACACTTGAATGTGCCCCTCCTTTTATTTGTTAATGCCCCCTTACTGTCTCTGTTCTGACCTTCAAGGTATTGTTTTAGGGATTTACCTTTCCTAAATGCCATTTTAGGTCCTGCTTCCACTGTTTCCCTCCTTTTCCAGACAAACCAGGTGCTGTCTGACTATCCTTGCCTCTCTATTCTCAATCACATTCTTCTCTACACCATCTTTCCCTGTCCTTTCGTATTTGGTTAAAAATCACTCAAGATTTTTGAGTGCTGTCCATAATTCACCAGGGATACTATATGGTTTGGAAATCTTTTCACCCTTTATTAGGCATTCCCCAGCCTCCTCAGGAACAGCTGCATTTTTGTCCAGAGGTGCTTCTGGGCCTATTGTCTTAAGGAAAAATTCAAGAAGTTCCATCTCCTCAAAGGAGGAAAGGGTGTTACTCCAGAATGTTTTTGGTCCCCAGGAAAGAAAGTACCTGGTGACACATTCTGGATCTCACTCTCTCTCAGCTAAACATCTTTTTGAATGTTCCTTCCTTTCAGATGCTATCCCTTCAAACCTTGTTTCCTCCTCTTCAGGCTTTTCTAGTTTCCCGGGATCTAAAGGTTGCCTATATGCGTCCATTTCCCTATTCATTCCCTTTTCATGAAGTTTTCACATTTCTCTATCACTTTCTTGAATTTTCATTTCTCTGCTTTTCCCTTTGGCCTTTCTACTGTCTCAAGGGTCTTCAACAAATGCATCGCTCCTGTGATTGCGTTTTGCAGATTGAGGGGGAATCCAGATCTTTCCTTACCTGGATGACCTTGTCATTCAGGCCTCTTATCCAGAGATTTTAATTCAGCATCTTCATTTTGCTATTTGTCTCCTGCAAAGCCTAAGGTTTACAGTGAATTTCCAAAATTCAGTCCTGAATCCTTCTTGGGATCATGCTTTTTTAGGGTGCAGGCTGTAGACTGTTCCAATGTTGGCGTCTTTGCCTCCTCCCAAGGCTTTAGCACCTGATTGCTTTCTTTCAATCCCTTCTTCCTCTGGACTCCATTACAGCCAGGGAGTTTCTAAGGACTCTGGGATACATGCATTCCACCACACTTATGCTTGCTCTGGCCAAGCTTCATATGAGAATGCTCCAGTGGTTACTAAAGTCAGTCTTGGTTAAACATTGTCATCTTTTGGATTTTCCAATCCCCCTTCTCCCATGCCTCAAGCTGGAACTTCAATGGTAGATTCATCAGTTGTCCCTCAACCCAGGGCTTCCTTTTCAACCTCCAGTTCCCACTCATGATCCCTTTACAGATGCATCCAATGTGGGATGGGAGCCTGTTTCTGTCATTTGAGAGTGCAGGGCTTTTGGTCTCTTCATCAAAAGAAAGAACAGATCAATATCAAAAAGATGAGAGCTCTTCATTCTCTTTTCCTTCCGGGGCCTCTCAAAATCCTCACAGACTATACCACAGTGATGTGCTACATCAACAAGCAAGGGGAGACGAGATCTTATCTCCTGTGCAGACTAGCTCTTCAAGTTTGGGATCTAGCTGTCCAGTATCAGGTGACCCTTCAGGCAGTTTACATTCCCTCAGACCATAACATTGTGGCAGATTCTCTGAGCAGGTCCATAATACAGACTCAAGTGGATGTCTAACAGAGATATGTTTCTAGACATTGTCCAACAGTGGGGTGCTCCTCAAGTCGATCTTTTTGCCTTCCCTCTGAACAGACAACTTCCTGTCTTTTGCACTAGTGTCTCATGTCCTCTGGCCTGTAGGTGGATGCCCTGTATTTTTCTTGGAAGTGGATGTTTCTTTATGCCTCCCTTCCCCCTTCTCTCATACCGAGGGTCCTGTTCATGATAGAACAGGATGCTCCCAAAATTTTGTTGGTGACTCCTTTTTGGCCCAGACATCATTGGGTTCCCTTTTCTTCTGCATTTAGCCAAGGTAAATCATCACAAGTTACCTCACAGGGTGGACCTACTCACGCAAGACAAAGGGTCTCTTGTCCACTCTTCAGTTAACATTGTGGGTGACAGGGCTTGATCCCTTTTAGGCACCTTTTTTTCTGAGAATATGCTTTGGGTCCTGCAGGAAGCCAGGAAACCCACCACCAGAAATTTTTTACTTATCCAAATGGAAGAGATTTTCTGTCTGGTGTCATTCTCATAACCTGGATCCACTTACTGTGGAAGTTCCTTTTGTTCTCTCTTATTTGTGTGAATTGCTCAATGCTGGTAAAGCCCACCTGTTAGCTATTTCTGCTTGCCTGCCTTTGACTCCTCCTTTAGCTTTTAGATTTGAGATCAAACAATTTTTTAAAGGCGACCTTTACATTAGGCCACCCATGAAGCCTATTCCTCCTTCCTGGGACCTTCATTTTGTTTTGGAAAAATTGACTGACGACTTTTGAGACTGCAGCTTCAGGTTCCTTACAATATTGTTCTTGGAAAACTGTTCTTCTTTTGGCCCTCACCCAGACAGGTGTCTGAGCTGCAAGCCCTTATGGCTGTTCCTCGTTTTTGTTTTTTCATAAGGAAGAGTGTTTCTTTGTACTAAATCCTTCTTTTATGCCCAAGATGAGTAATGATTTGTCTTTTAATCAGTCTGTTCATTTGCCCACTTTTTCCCGTCTCCACAGTCTGCTAATGAGAAGGTTTTTCATACCTTAGAGTTGCATAGACAACTCCGATATTATTTGGATAAAACTGAAGCCATTCGTAAATCTGAGCAGCTTTTTGTTTCCATTTATCCTAGGTCTTTAGGTTTGGCTATTTCCAAGCAAACCATTTCTTCTTGGATATCTAAAGCCATTTCCTTTTGTTATTCCTTTCATGGGAAAAGCCTTCCTTCTTCTGTTAAGACTAAAATCTTAGTGCTTTAAACAAGTGCTTAAAACCTGAGCTTTGGCCAGCTAAGATCTAGCTGTATTCAACTGGACATATAAGAGAATTTAAGTACCTTTCATCTGCACTTTTTTCAAATAATACGCCATTTTAATTGATTTATTTGTGTTGCATTGAATATTAACTGAACTGGAAGTTTTGACTCTGATTTTTCAGTTAGGGTTTGCTAGATTTTATTGCCTGTTAGAATTCCTGCATAGACAATAATTGCAGTTGGGGGTAGACTCATTCATTGATATTCTGTTACTGCCTATTTAAGTGGTACATTTTGGAATATTTTCTGCTTAAAACCCGAGCTTTGGCCGGCTAAGATCTAGCTGTATTCAACTGGACGTAAAAGAGAATTTAAGTACCTTTTATCTGCACTTTTTTCAAATAATACAGCATTTTAATTGATTTATTTGTGTTGCATTGAATATTAACTGAACTGGAAGTTTTGACTCTGTTTTTTTAGTTAGTTCCCCACCCACCCTCCCTGGTTTTGTTTTGGTGTTAATCTTGGTGGCTTTGAAACTGCCCGCCCCTCTTGTAAATTTGTGTTTGAATACTCCTTCTGGGGCCCATCTCATTTGCTCAGCCAATTGATTGCAGTGAGATCATATTCTGATTTCAGGCACTCCTACTGTGTACAAAGAGAGCATCTGGGAATGAAAAAAAAAATTTTAAGCTTGCTTCCTGTTTTTACTGTAAGTGGCCTAGACTGTTTGTAGGCTTCTGAGCCCCCAAGCCTTTCTGTGTTGGAGGGAAGCCTTCTAGCTTAATTGTCTTAATTAGAACTAGCCAGTTTTCTAGTTTCAACACTCAAATCTGTTTCTTTGAACTCAGTACTTGTTCAGAACTCGTTGTAAGCACTAATTAAGCTGCAAATTACTACAGCACTCAACTTTTCTCACGTGTCTAGAGGAAAGCAGCTTTTAATACTTAATAAATAAGCACCTATCCAGGCATGTCTAAGGGTCAGTTCCCGGTGATTTCTCCTGTCTAACTGATGAATCTGGGCATCTTGGAGCAATGCAGCAATTGACTCATGTACACAGACAACCCTCTCCTCCTACCACCCAACACTACAACCTGTGAGAGATGCACTTATATAGCCAAACTGGAAGCAATGCTCTCTTCACCCAAGACTGGACTAGACCATCAAGAGGAGAAGGTAACCACTTGCACCACACCACACTCATCACATAGTCCCTCAAAACCTACACAACCAAAACACAAATACAGAAACACAAAACACACACCTACATTCATGGAGGCTCTCAATAAAAACCTGCCCAAGCATCAGGGACCTCCAAAGCAGAAGTGCAAGCAAACTCCACCCCCCAACACAACCCAAATGACACATTGGGTCCACTCAACCACAGCCCATAAGGCATAACAACGTACCCAACACTCTAGTCATAGGTGACTGTATAGTCAGGCACACTGATGTTCCACTCACCAGGCTAAACAAGGAGAAAGTTACTGTCAGGTGCCAGGATCCACCACATAACGCACGCACTCAGGTCACTCCACAACAAGTACAAATATGACACTGTCATTGTCCATGCTGGTGTGAATGACCTCAGAAGTACCTCCCTGGACTACATGAAAAGAGACATGGAGGAGCTCTCCGATCTTGTAGCCAAGGCAGATATGACCCTAGCCCTGAGTAGCATCCTGCCATCACCCAGAATGATGCCACAGTACAAGGACAAAATGATTGACTTAAACAATTGGCTAAGCTTCTGGTGTCATTCTAAGGGGATCCAGTATTTGTCTGCCTGGGACGACATGATCGACAGACCGCAATGCTTTGCCAGAGATGGCCTGCATCTGGCGCCCTTGGGATTCTGGATACTGGCTAAGGCTCTTGCCATCCCTATAGTGCCTTTTTTAGGCAAGGTTCAAATGACAAATTCACCACTGTAACAGGTACAAGCAAGCAAAATCTGAGGGTAATGCTACTCAGTGCTAGAAGTCTAAACCTCAAAATGCACTCACTTGAGGCACTCCTTAAAATGGAGAACATCGACATCTGCGCAGTGACAGAGACCTGGTTCAAAGCTCCAGAGAGCACCCCTGTATTACCAGGCTGTAATTCATACCACACCTTTCGGCCACCTAACCTGGAATGAAGCACTAAAGGTGGAGGCGTGTCCATATTCATTAAGGATATCGACACCTCCAGGCTAATTGCACAGCATATTGCACACGAGACTATCCAAGTGCAACTACCTCTGGGCAAGACCGCAATCCAAATTGTAGCTTGCTACAGACCCCCCGTCATGCACCAGGATTCCCACTCCTCATTTCTTGATACACTGGAAAGTGTTAGGGTACAATCCAACACCCTAATAATGGGCGATTTCAACTACCCCATCATTAACTGGGAAAACTGCTCATGTACCAACTCTTTTGCTCAACGTTTTCTGGAATTCATAAATTCCAATGCCTTGGATCAACTTATTCACACCCCCACCAGGGGCAGCAATATCCTAGACCTGGTCATTACCAACATGAGCAACCGGTGTTCCACACCAGTGATCAATTCCTCGTCGGGCAGATCCGACCACAAGCTAATCACCCTAGACATCCACATCCTACCCCTATCCCCAATTAGTGAAACCATCGTAAAAAACTTCTCCAAAGCCAACTTCACATTTCTTAAAACAGAAGTGGTAAACATCATGACACCCATGCAGACGGACAATAGAGGTACAACTGCTGAATCCTACACAAATGCAATTTATAAGCACTTACACGAGTACATGGATCATGCTATCCCTAATAGAACCAAGATGCTATCCTTCAAAAAAAGCAAGCCAATCTGGTGGTCCTCTGCCATAAACAAACTCTACAACAGAAGAAAGAAACTGTTGCAAAAAAGTAAAATCCCGTGACTGGAGGAACTCCCTGGTCAACCTCAGTAAGAAGCTGAGATCCCTCATAAAATCCTCCACAGCCAGTTACGAAAACAAAATTGCCACGGACTCTAAAGACAACACAAAGTATTCTATAGCTATGTCAATAATCTCAATGGCAACACTCAGATCTGCTCTGAGTTACAGCACAATGGCACTAAATATACAGAACCAACTGATATTGCCAACATCCTGGCATATAGGTTCAGTGCTAACTTTACCCCCCCCTCTCACCCGCTAGAGGGCCCATCTCTATACCGGAAGAATGCAAAGTTCCTGTAATCACGGCTGCACAGGTAAAAAAAAACACTCTGCAAAGCCAAGAACACATCATCCATGGGACCTGAGAATATCCCAGGCTGCTTTCTACACGAACTACAGAATGAACTGGCACCCTACCTAAGTAAAATGTTCAATCATAGCCTCAACTCAGGCTTTTTCCCACTGAATGGTGCACCGCAACAGTTATCCCTCTCCACAAAGGGGGAGCCACGACGGACCGCAGGAACTACCGCCCCATTAGCCTGATGAGACTGGTCTGCAAGGCCATGGAACATATCATCATGGAACTCATAAACAAAGACATTGGTAATCTCCAAACTCTGGACCCTATCCAGTTAAGGTTTCTAAAAGGCAGATTGTTTCTCCTAAACCTGATTGACTTCTTTGAAGCAGTCTCCGAAGCCATAAATGAGGGTAAGGTGGTTAACACAGCTTATCTAGATCTCGCCAAGGCTTTCGACACCATCACCCACTCTGGAATTTAGATAAGCTCACTAAACTAGGTATAAACCCCCTATGTCACAAGATGGGTTGCCAGCTGGCTCATGGACAGAACCCACACTTTGAAAGTAGCAGACTCCAAATCCAACTTCAGACCAGTGACAAGTGGAATACCACAGGGTTGAGTCCTGGGTCCTCTCCTGTTTGGTGTCTACTTCTCTGAAGTACAGGCTAACACAGAAGGTCTTTGGCTAACAAAAGTTTGCAGATTACTGCAAACTAGGAGCCATAATCGAAACTCCTAACCGTGTTGACATACTACAAAAGGGCCTCACTGAGACAGATTCCTGTATTCAAAGCCATGGCCTGAAGCTCAATGCCAAAAAGTGTATTGTCATCCCCTTTGGTAAAAACTCTGTACCCATGAACTACCACATAAGTGGTAGTCTACTTAATGCTGAAAGTGTGATAAGAGACCTTGGGACACAGGTGGATAGTAGTCTGTTCTTTGATAATCACATCACCACAGTGGTCAGGAAATCCTTCTACGTGGCTCACCTCATCACAAAAGGTTTCTCATCCAGAAAAAAAGAGGTCATTGTTCCCCTCTACTCATCACTCATTAGACCCATTATAGAGTACAACGCTCCTTTTGTATGTACCTCACAAGACATCTACAACAACTGGAAAGGCCACAGAAACACCTCACAAAGAGGATTACTGGCCTCAAACAGATGCCCTACGCAGACAGTCTCAAAAAAACTTGAGCTTTACTCTGTCGCATATCGCTTACTCAGAGGCGATCTCTGCCTAACATACAAAGCTATGTCAAACCCAGAGCTGTTGACATGCTCCACTTAAAGAAAATCCCAATCCCTCCGAGCTACATGCTCTAGGGACCTAAACCTTGTCATCACAAGTGTGCCCCGAGACAAGAAACCTTTTTTATAGAAAACAACAAACACTGGCAGGTGTTCTGTAAAATTATGCAATAATATTTTTTCTTTCTTTGCCTTCTTTCAAAGAAAAGACTAGGAAGCAAAGGAAGTCTTGATCACACTCAACATCTTTCATCTACCTTTGAAGGCACATTTCACATGAATGTTTGAAATCTTGATTACCTGCTTTGCCCAGTCCCTAGATGTGGGACTGAATGGGCAAAAATAAGGACATATATAAACCAAGCCCAAGATAGCCATTTCTGGGAATATTCCCTTTTCTGTGATGTATGTTTATCTCAAAATTGGTATATATAATTGTGTATGTTTGTGTGTATTTATAGATTATACGTGCACACTCACACGTGTGTGTGTGTGTGTGTGTGTGTGTGTGTGTATGTATATATATATATATATATATATATATATATATATATATATATATATATATATATATATATATATATATATATATATATATATATATACCAAATTTCAGTATTTCAAAATCATGAAGTCGAAGAATCAAAATCGCAAAAGTGCATAATCGCGAATTCGATTATCTCAAATTCGCGGTTATGGCTTACAGTATGTGGTGTGCAGTGTTGGGAGTGTATCGTGGTTCGTGTCGTGTATGGATTTAGGTGCAATTGAAGGTGAGTGAGTGTTTTGTAAGGGTTTTGTGTGGGAGTTTGAGTGTGTCTGAATGTGTGTAAGTGATGTTTGTATATGTGTGATGTTTGTGTGTGTGTGCGAGGGACTGTGAAATGTGTGGATGTGTGTTTCCTTTTTGTGTATGTGCGATCCCGGAGTTAGTATATATAAGTGGGGGGTGTGGAGGGCGCAGGGGGGCTTGCCCCCCCTTACATGTAGTGTAGGTTTGTTTGTGTTTTTGTGTGTTTTGCTTGTTGTAGTGTGGGTTAGATGATGTATGTGTTGTGTGGTGTATGTGTTCGTGATTGTGTGTTCCGCGATTGTGCACTTTTGGGATTTTGGACATTCGATTTTGATTTTGAAATACTGAAATTCGGTATTTTAGTATTTCAAAATTATAAAGTGAATCCATATATACACATATACACACACATACACACGTACAGTGGATATAAAAAGTGTATACACCCCTGTTAAAATGCCAGGTTTTTGTGATATAAAAAAAAAAGAGACCACGACAAATCATTTCAAAACTTTTCCCACCTTTAATGTGACCTATAACTGACCTATAACCTGTACAATTCAATTGAAAAACAAACATCTGTTAGGGGGAAAAATGTAAAAAAATAAAAAACGTACAATAAGCTGGTTGCATAAGTGTATATACCCTTTAACTAATACTTTTTGAAGCACCTTTTGATTTAATTACAGCATTCAGTCTTCTTGGGTACACACCTGCCATCAATTAAAGAGACTCTGATTAACCCCAAATAGAGTTCAGCTGTCCTACTAGGAGTTTTTTGACATTTACTTAGTAGCCTGCTACAGCAAAAGCCTTGATTTGCAGAGAGCATACAAAGCATCAAAGGGATCTCATTCTTGAAAGGTATGAGGAGAAAGGTGCAAAAAAATTTCCACGACATTAGATATACCATGGAATACAGTGAAGACAGTCATCAAAAAGTGGAGAAAATATGGGACAACTGTGATATTGCAAAGAACTAGATATCCCTCCAAAATTGATGAGAAGATGAGACGAAAACTGGTTAGGGAGGCTGCCAAGAGACCTACAGCAACACTGAAGGAGCTGTAGGAATTTCTGGCAAGTACTGCTTGTATACTACATGTGACAACCATCTCCCGTATTCTCCATATGTCTGGGCTATGGGGTAGGGATGCAAGACAGAAACCTTTTCTTGCACAGAAAAACATCCAGGCCAGCTAAAATTTACAGAACAATACATCAAGTCTCCCAAATCATGTGAGAAAATGTGTTATGGTCTGATGAGACCAAGATTGAACTTTGTGGCCACAATTCCAAAAGGTACGTTTGGCGCAGAAACAACACTTCGGATCACCAAAAGAACACCATCTCCACGGTGAAGCATGGTGGTGGCAGTATTATGCTTTGGGGTTGCTTTTCTTCATCTGGAACTGGGTGGAGGTCGAGGGAATTATGAACAGTTCCAAATGCCAGTCACTTTTGTCCCAAAACCTTCAGGCGTCTGCTAGAAAGCTGAAGATGAAGAGGACTTTGACCTTTCAACATGACAGTGACCCCATGCATACATCCATTTCAACAAAAGAATGGCTTCACCAGACGAAAATTAAAGTTCTGGAATGGCCCAACCCTAAATCCAGTAGAAAATGTGTGGGGTGACCTGAAGAGGGCTATGCGTAAGAGATGCCCTCGCAGTCTGACAGATTTGGAGAGCTTTTGCATGAAGAGTGGGCAAATATTGCCAAGTCAAGATGTGCCATGCTGATGGACTCCTACCCAAAAAGATTAAATGCTGTAATTAAATCAAAAGGTGCTTCAACAAAGTATTAGTTTAAGGGTGTGCACACTTCTAGAACCCAGGTTATTGTACTTTATTTTTTATAATTTCCCCAACAGATTTGTTTGTTTTTCAATTGAATTGTACAGGTTATAGGTCACATAAAAAGTGAGAAAAGTTTTGAAATGATTTATTGTGGTCTCATTTTTTTATATCACAAAAACCTGGCATTTTAACAGGGGTGTGTAAACTTTTCTATCCACTCTATGCACACACACACACACACACACACACACACACACACACACACACACACACACACACACCTGATGGCCCCAGGACCCTTACAAGCCTAGCCAAGTTCTACCCTTATTTCCACAATTAGCAACTATTGCCCCTGTCCAAGAGGGACACAGGTGTAACCTCCAGCGTGAAATTATGATTACCCATCCAGTCGTCCAGATCGCATTTGACGAGGGCCAATGAGGTGCTCTGCTTGACATGAATTGGAGTCTATTCCAAAGGTGTGGTAACCTCTGGGAGACAAATCTGATCCTCCAGCAGGTTCATTTAATGTCACATACCAGGTTAAGGTCTTTAGAGCAAATAACACATGTACGATTTGACTTGCGGATATGCTGTATTTCCACTAAAGCAGGGTCAGAGATTGTCATATATGCAAAGCAGAGATTGCCTCTGAGTAGTCTGTATGAAACAGTATAAAGCGACAGTGATTTCAGACTATCCACATAGGACCGATGTGGAAGACCTTGAATATTCCCTGTGAGGAACCTTTGTGGTCTGTCCAGTTCCAGGAGGTGCTTGGAAAGGTACATACCAGAAGGAGCATTGTACTCAATTATTGGCATGATGAGGGAAGAGTATGAAGGCAGTGCCCTTAATAATGAGATGAGCAAATATAAAATGCCCTTCTTACCACGTTGGAGACATGGTGATCAAAGGTACAGTTGCTTGCAACCTGTGTGCCCACGTCTCTCACCACTGAGTGTTTACCGAGGGTGTTGCTGTTGATGTGGTACCTAGCAGGAACATCACCCTTTCTGAAAGGGATGGTAATACATTTGTTTGCGTTGAGTTTAAGGCCATGACTTTGGCACCAATCAATTGTTTGTGTAAGACTCTCTTTCTTGGAAGCAGT